>NW_020837956.1:9416270-9416611 GCF_003676395.1 Aethalodelphis obliquidens | reverse complement strand
CGCTTGGAGACTGGGAACTGGACTACAGCTCCCTTAGGCCTTTGCGGGCAAAGGCGCGCTCCTTGCCTACGCCCCGAAGCCACCCGCGGCTCCTTGCGCCGCGATGCCGCCCGGGAGTTGTAGGGCGGCGTCGAGCTCTTTCCAGGGAGCTCGCAGGCTTGAGGACTCTATATCCCTTGGTGCCCTGCGGCTGTTTCTGACGCGACCGGGTGGCCAGGGAAGGTGGGGGTGTGGCCTGCGCAGGGCCCCACCCAGCCCTCCTCTGGCTGGCTCGACTCGGCCGTGGCAGTAGGCGCGGCGGCGGCGGCGGCGGCGGCGGCGGCGGCGGCGGCGGCGGCGGC
>NW_020837956.1:9153079-9415870 GCF_003676395.1 Aethalodelphis obliquidens | reverse complement strand
GGGGCTCGGCTCGGGCTCCGCGGGCGGGCGGGCGGACATGGCGGCCAACATGTACCGGGTCGGAGGTAGGAAGGCTCGGCCCGACCCGGCCCGTCTGGGAGCGGGCTCCGGGAGTGGGGGGTAGGGGCGAGTTCACCCTAACCGCTGGGAGCCACGGGCGCCCGGGCTGAGGGCTCATGGGGCTGGGGGCCTGCGGAGGGGGCCGGGGCTGCCCCCCCTCCCCCACCGTGGCCCCCAGGGGGCCGGGGCCCATCCACACCCCCACATCCCAACCAGGGTTTTAGACCAGGCCTGTACTTGGGGGTATGAATTATCAGATGCCACCCCACCTTAACCCGTGAAACCCCCATGGGGGTCAGGGGCCGTCGAGCCGCCTACGAGGGTGGTCTCTCCTCGCGTGGCTTCTAGGCGTTGGGGGTTTGGAGAGAGTGGAGGGACATCTCTCCTCTACTGCTCCCCTTCATTGGGGGTGTGGGTGGGGGCGATGGGGGCCCAGCCAGGGGCACAGCTGGATAGGCCTGTTTGCGGGGACAGGGCCCTGCACCTCTCCTTCGTCCCTCTCCCTTACGTTTCTTGTCCAGCCCCCCCCCAGGAATGGGGCTTAGAGGGGCCGGGGCACCGCAGCCTGGGGTGGGGAGTGGAGCTCTGCCTGGACGTTTGCTCTGCTGTCTGCCTCCTTCCCAGCCTTCTGCAGAAGAGAGAAATAAGGTCAAACAAACTTTCTCCCTACTCAAGACGCCCTCCTCCCTCTTTTCCTGGTAAAATAATAATTCAGATAAGTGACGTGTTTGTGTGTAAGACTGGCTCTTCTCTGCTCATTAGCCGAGCTCCTTGATGGATGGTGGTGGGAATGGCCTGGCTAAATGAGGCCACTTTGCAGAAGGGAGACGGGAAAGAGCCACTAAGATAGACAATAACACTGCAGCCCAGCCTCTCAAATAAACACACAGTGGGAAGTTTCCAGTGAGCCTATTAGATGAGAGGAAAAACCACACTTGAAAATTTATATCCTTTTTGTTGAAAGGCTGCAGCAATTGCTTTATAACGAGACCCAAAATGGATCTGGATTAAATATGGTAAATATGGTATTAGAAAGGCTGGTTATCACCTCCACAGAGCTCTGCCTCTCAAAAAGTGACCCCTCTCCTTTTTCACCCCCTCATCTTCCTAGAAAGAGCTGTGAAAAAGTTTGTCAATGTGCTTCTGCTCTGCTCACCTGATTTTTTTTTAAGTTGGTGATTGAAATGTACTTTGGGCTGCTAAGCCTTTCAAGATGCTCTGAATTTGTCTTAGGTCAATAGTTTTATGTGAGAAGCCTACTCCAGGGCAAATTGGATTGGAGTGAAAAGATGTGGAAGCAGTTATCGTATGAAAGACACATGTTTAGTCAGCTCTGACTACTCAATGATAAGAGGTGTCTTTTTGTTTATTATTAAAGAAATGACACATGTGGGACAGAAGTCTAGGAGAACTTGAATAAAACATTAATTGAAATGAAAATGCCAGGAAAATAAGGGTCTGTGAATGGTAAGCACATAAGAAAGATAATATATTGAGGCTGCATTACTCAGTTTGCTTTTACCAGGAAATGAATCACGGGCGTGCTTCATTTTGAATGTGAATTACCTAATATAAAAAGTCATAAATTGACAAATGTGAACTTTATGTTGAAAAGATTAAGCTCTTTACTTCCTTTAATTACAGATTATGTCTACTTTGAGAATTCCTCTAGCAATCCGTACCTCATCAGAAGGATAGAAGAACTCAACAAGGTATACACTGAGTGTTCTTGATTCTAATATTAAGAAATATTTGTTGCCCATTGAAGGGTAATTGGGTAAAGGGCATAGAGGTGATTTTACTTTAAGTTCCAGACTCTTTGAAAGTAGAGATTTCAGATTAGAGAATTATGCAGGATTCTGCATATTCTTTTGCTTTTTATAATTACCTCTGATATTAAATGTTGATACTGAATATGTAACATCTGTAAGATTTCTTCAAATTGCTTTGAGCTTCTCAGAGCAGGTCACTCCTGTAACTCAGTCCCTGTTTATATCTGAAGTCATAATTTGTGTTTCTCCCTTTTTAGTTATCTTTTAATTAATTTAATTTAATTTTTAAAATTTTTAAAAATTAATTTTAAATTAATTTTTTCCTCTTTCAGCTTGAGAAGGAGGAAGTTAGGGAATATGATATTTAAGGGAATTTGTAAAATTCTAGACTAGGCTAACTAATAAGAAGACAGTTTTGGTATAATTATAAAGTGACTTTTTGTACCTTAGGCCCAAGTAAATAAAACTTTTACATCAAGGTTTGTCCCTAGTCGCAGGTGTCCAGGACATCAGAAGCATTATGAGTGTTGGCAGTAGCTGAGCTTTCACAGTGGAGGCACTCAAACAATCGTAAATGACATGGACCATAGATTTTTGATGGTTGAGGGTTACTTGTGTAGCTGGTGAGAATTCACATTGTTAAAATTTTGGGGGCTGTCTAGCTAATACCGTTCCCCCAAAATACCATCTGGAGACTCTGGTCCCGTTTTGAGTCCCAGGAAACCAGATTGGCCAAGGGCATGCCTGGCTTATGAGCGTTGAGGTCTTGGTTCACTTTTGGGGATACCCTGGGGACCTTGCATTTTAAAAATTTCCGTAGTATTTGAGACCACCCCCAAATGAAGAAAATGGCCTCAGGATTAGGTCAGTCTGTGAGTGGGAACTGTTGAGGTGTCTTCCTGGTGTTCTCCTCTTTTATATTATTGATGTAAGGTATAAGAATTTAGGCAATTCCAGGGAATTCCCTGGTGGTCCAGTGGTTAGGACTCGGTGCTTTCACTGCTGGGGCCCAGGTTCCATCCCTAGTTGGGGAAGTAATATCCTGCAAGCCACGCTCGGCATGGCCAAATAAATAAATAAATAAATAAAAGGCTTAGAAAAAGAATTTAGGCAATTCCACACTGTTCACTGCATCAGCTTACTTGGAAACTTAACTAGGACTCGAGGAGAAATTGCCCTATGAGACCTGTATTCTCTGGCTGCTCCCTGCTTTGTTCATTCGGCTCTAAGTGCAGTAAGCTCTTTCTTGCCTATTGCTCTCTCTCTCTCTCTTTTTTTTTGGCTGCGCCACCTGTCTTGCAGGATCTTAGTTCCCTGACCAGGGATTGAACCCAGGGCCATGGCAGTGAAGCACCAAGTTCTAACCACTGGACCCTCTTGGCTGTTTCTCATATGCACCCACCTTAGGACTGTCTGGTTGTTCCCAGCCCCCCATACCTTGCTGTTTTCCCCCACATCATTTATCACCTTCAAATATACTTAATTAATGTGTTTACAGGCATACCTCAGATATTGTGGGTTCAGTTCAGACCACTGCAATGAAGCAGATATTGCAGTAAAACGAGTCACATGAATTTTTTTGTTTCCCAGTGCATATAAAAGTTGTGTTTATACCATACTGTAGTCTATTAAGTGTACATTATGTCTAAAAAAAGATGTACATGCCTAATTGAAAAATACTTCATTGCTAAAAATTGCTAGCTATCATCTGAGCCTTCAGTGAGCCTTCATAAAATAATATTAAAGATCACTGATCATAGGTTGCCATAACAAATATCATAATAATGAAAAAGTTTGAAATACCGCAAGATTTACCAAAATGTGACAGACACGAAGTAAGCAAATGCTATTGGGAAAATGGCGTAGACTTGCTCCACCGAGTGTTGCCATAAACCATTGATTTGTAAAAAAAAAAAAACACAGTATCTGAGAAGTGCAGTGAACCGAAGCGCAATAAAATGAGTTGTGCCTATATTTACATTGCCTGTTTTCCCAAACTAGAATGTAAGCTCTATGTGTGTAGTGATCTTTTCTGTTCACTAATGCATCCAAAGTGCCTTAGAGTAGTGGCTGGCACATAGTTAAGTAAACAGTTTTTGAATTAATGAATTTCTCAGATGTCTGATGTTAATACTTGTACATGGCTTTACTGTTTACAAAGTACTTTGATTCATTCATTTTACAAATATTTCTGGGGACCTACTGCTTTTAGAGACGCACTTTTAGGAACTGAAAGATGAACAAGATAGGTCTAGTAGTGGAGATGGACATCAGCTAAGTAATTCCACAGGCAGAAGGAAAATTGCATCTGTGCTAAATTTACAAACGTCAGAGCATGGTGCTCTGGAAGCATATAATCTGGGGATTCACGTTTGTCACCTCTTTTGAGCCTCACAGTACCTTAAACCTTTAAGGTAGATGGATCAAGGATTGTTGTGAAGCACACTGTGGTTAAGTAACTTAAATGCCTGGGTTACACATCTACCTGGAACCTGGATCATTTCACACTTCTTTATCATGATATTACTCTTCACTTCAAAAGTCCCTCCCCTCCCCCACATTCTCACCTTCTCCCTGCGCCTCTGCTTTCTCAAAGAGTGGTTAATATAGGAGCAGTCCTTAGGGGACTGAGGGTGACTGAACTGTGAGAGATCAGAGTCTCTGTAATTTCAGAGAGTGGCAGTTTGGATGGAGTATTGGTAAAAAGGAACTGCAATAGGCTAATTAATTACTAAATATTTACATAGGACCTTTATTTCTAAAGGGATGTGAGAGATCTCATTTTAAGTAATTAATTAAACAAATATTTCTCGAGCACTTGTTATGTAGCAGGCACTATGCTAGGCTCAGGTACAACAGTGACCAATATGGACATGGTCTCTGCCCACACAGGGTCTCCGTTCTCATGAGGGAGACACATGAAAAGATGAGTTAACAGGTGTAAAGAAAATAGCGATAAATGGTGTTAACTTCTAGAAAGGAAATAAGCAAGAGCCTTGACCCTTGACATAGAGAATAACAGAGGTTGCTTCCTTTGGATAGGGAGTGAAGGACTTTAAGGACATTGAAGTTGAGGCCTAAAGGATGAGAAGGAGGTAGCCTCAGGAAGAGGGGCACAGGAGTTCCAGAAAGGCCTTGAGCGGGTCAGAGGTCAAGTTGGCTAAGTGGGGAAATTTAACATGATTAGAAAATCCAAATAATGAATTTAAGAACACTTGATATATTATTATTTTTTTAAATTAATTAATTTATTTTTGGCTGCATTGGGTCTTTGCTGCTGCACGCAGGCTTACTCTAGTGGTGAACGAGGGGCTACCCTTCACTGTGGTGCGTGGGCTTCTCATTGCGGTGGCCTCTCCTGTTGTGGAGCATGGGCTCTAGGCACGCAGGCTTCAGTAGTTGGGGCACGTGGGCTCAGTAGTTGCGGCTCGCCGGTTCTAGAGCGCAGGCTCAGTAGTTGTGGCGCATGGGCTTAGCTGCTCCACAGCATGTGGGATCTTTTAGTGCAGCGAGTGGGCTCTGGTGCGCATGGGTTCAGTAGTTTCAGTGAGCGGGCTCTCTAGTTGTGCCGCACAGGCTTAGTAGTGCGGCACGCAGGCTCTAGAGTGTGCAGGGTTAGTTGCCCTGTGGCGTGTGGGATCTTAGTTCCCTGACCGGGGATCGAACCCACATCCCCTGCATTGGAAGGCAGATTTTTAACCATTGGACCACTAGGGAAGTCCTGAAATAGACTTTTATCTCAATTTTTCTTCCCCAGAACTTTTAGGTGCAAAACTGAATATATTGGTTGATAAACACAGTTCGACATTGTTTTATCTCTTTTTTTTTTTTTTTGAGGGACTGGTTCTTTATTTCAAAAAGACATTTATCAATGTTCAGTATCAAAACAGTTACACTATTGTTTTTTCTTTCCCCAATTGGCCCCCAAGGAGACCACACCAAAGGGGAGTACATTTTAAGCCAATTAAGCTGTAGGATGCACACCTAACTGACCTCACTGAGCCCTCACCAAAAAGGGGAGATTGGGTAGGGAAAGAAACTTTGAAAGATCAGCACACTGCCAGCCCAGACTGTAGAGGGCTGTCACAGCCAGGTGGGGTGACCAGTGTGCCCCAGCCCCAAAGAAGCGAAGTTTCAAAGTAATGTAAAATTTAAAAACAATTTTGTGTATAAGCTATTCAAGATTTCTCCAGGACTAACTGCTACAACACACAATGAGATGGCAGTTTTAGAGACAGCAGCTTCAGACCCAGAAAAGGGTGATGAGATGAGTTTCATATGGCGAAATCAGTGGTAGAACATAATTTTCTTTCCTTTCTTTCAAGGAGGCGGGAGAGCAAATAAGTGGTCACCTCAAAATAAGGGGCACATGATCCATTCTGTGAGTGATTGGGAATGGGGTAGAGCTGGGACAAGGATTTGGTCTCAGAGGTCTCACCATCTTAATCTCATCTGGTCACTTCTGATGGAAAAAAAAAGTTGCCCAAAGATACCGTAAAGCTGAAAACCTGAACAGCGCTTTTTTTTTTTTTTTTTTTTTTTTGGCTAACTCCTTCTGGAATCACCTTTCTGGTTTGGCAGGTACTTTTTACAGAGCAATAAGGCTTCCCAAAATGGAGTCCTTCTCTGGGCTGTTTGGCTCTCAGGAAGGCAGGCCCATACCTTTTCCCCTCCTCTACGGAGAGGGCAGTATGCATTAAGCTGAAAAGTTACCTTCCAAAAGTGAGAAAGGGATTAGACTGCTGCTTCAGAACTATGGAATTATCTGGAATGTTTTACAAATGGCTGCTACATCAACAGCAACAAAAAAGGTAATTACAAAATGTGTACATCACAGCATGCTTTTAAAGACACTTAACATTGTGCTCACATTCCCTTAAACGTTGTTCCCAAAGATGCTCAGCCTCTAGCCCAAATGGAATCTCTGGAGAGAGGCAGAGACAGTTTGGCAAAAAGGACACAGGGGTGGGGGTGGGAGACGTGGCGAAAGGAGAAAGCAGCCTTCCAGTTAAAGATCAGCCGTCAGTTTAAAGGTCAGCTTCTGGCCTCAGCGGAGTCGGGGTCAGCGCAGGGCGGGACTGGGGCGCTCTGCATCTCATCCAGGTCAAGCAGGGTCTGGTCCAGCATCCTTTATGTACAGAGGTGCTCCTCTTTGGTGCATTTCAGTTCATCTTCCAAATCATCAGTTGTCTTTTCCAGCGTGGCTGCCCATCTCTTAGCAAACTCAGCACGGGTCTCTGCCTCCTTGAGTTTATCAGTAAGAATCTTTCTTCCTCATACCTGTCTTCTTTTTGAGAGTACTTTTCTTCAGCAGCATTCAGACACTTCAGCTTCTGGTCCATCAGTCTGACCTGCTCATCCGTCTCTCGGCAACGGGACTCTGCCAGCTCAGCTCGCTCCTCTGCCTTCCAAGTCTCCCTCAATAATCACCAACCTAAGGGCCACCTCTTCGTACTTCCTACCTGCCTCTTCTGCAGTGTGCTTAGCTTCTTTGAGTTAGATTTCCTGGAGCTCCATTTTTTCTTCCTCTTTTAAGGATTGGTTTTCAGTAACCTTCAGACCTCTCTCGCTGTCATCAGCAGCTTTCTCAGCTTCCTTTAACTTTTGCAGCGCAGTGGCCAGGTGCTCTTGGGCACTGTCCAGCTCCTTTTCAACCAGCTGCATCCTGCGGTTCAAGGAGGCCATGTCAGCTTGAGCCTGTTCCCGGGCCGCCTTTCTCCCTCCACTTCCGCGGGAGGCACTCGGCCCTCTCCTCCGCGTCACTGGCCTGCAGCTGCGGAACCTGGGTCTCAGCGCTTCACCGCCTCCATGGTGGTGACCCCGGCCGTGGTGCCCACCCGGCCCCTGCTCGCCTTCGGGTTCCTGCCCCCTCTGCCCAGAGCTGCAGCCGCTTCTCACCGACATTGTTTATCTTACATACCCTCTTTTCCTCTCCTCTAAACTGTACTCAGATACAGTGATGATGATCTTTTGGAGGAAGAATATAAAGTTAAAATAGAAAACAACTTCACGGTAAATTTTATTTAGTCACTGTCTAGCTTGGGTGTTGCTCTTCTAAAGATTTAGTCTGCACACATGTTGGAAGAAGGCTTTGTGCACATAATAATGAGGATACAGTCTCAGGAAGTTTTGGAAGTTATGCTTATGGATAAATTTAATGTTATTTGCTATTGATTTATTTTTTTGGTGTGTTATGTTGTATAATTTATATGTTTCTTCATATTCTGTATGTTTTATTAGCCATCCAGTTTGCTCTGAAATTCATTTTAATGTTTTGGGTCTTTTTTTGGTGGGGAGAAGGGAGCCACTAACTTCTTTGAGCATCTAATCTTGTCCCCCACCCCAATCTATATTTTCACATACAAGATTTTGCATATAATTTCAGGAGATCCCTTCAAAGCCCTTTTATAGAACCCAAGTTAAGACCCCTCCTGACGTTTAGGATCTGTTGGGAAGAAGGACAGAAATTGGGAAAAGGAAGTTCTTTTCCATCTGTTCTTTAGTTCGAGCAGACCATAGACTTTCCAAAATGGAAAGCGTTTGGTTTTTTGGTTTTTAATAATGTACTTTCTAAGTCTGGGTTAGAAATGGGCGTGAGTATGAGGTTGACTAAAAGCCCCTTATTGCTGAAGGATGTTTAACTAAACGTGTCTGACAGAATAGAGATTTAAGAGGCTGCAACCTAAATGGAGAAAAGAACGCAGGAAAGAAATTGCTGTTCATTGTAGGTTCTTCTTTATATCTGTCTCCACTTTTCCCACCTGTGGGTTTTGTTCAGGTCCTTTTTTTTTTCTTAAGACTACTCAGTCCTCCAGGCTTCACCTGTTGGACTCCTTTCCTTCTTTCCTAGCTAGCTAGGGACCTTCTGCCCCCTTTCCTCCTCCTTGAAGCTTTTTCTGTTCTTCCCTCAACAAGTGTTACTTCCTGCCTCCATGAGTGAGAAGTGAAGTCTGGAGGGGAAATGAAAGGAGTAAAGACAATAGTGCTGGGAATTTGTCAGGAATGTTTTACTCTTATGCTTCAGTTGTGGGGAACCGGTGAAGGTTTCTGGGTGAGGGACATGATTACAGCTGGGCTTTGGAAGGTTGGAGACGAGATGACACGTGGACAGGCATCTTTGCTGGAGCAGAGGCTCGGTGAGGGCAGACACCATGCATCCGTGGTGCTTAGCTTGTGCAGGGGCACATAGGAAGCACACACAAGAAATTTGGTGACTTTATATATACAAAATATTTAACTTAGGTCTTCAGAGCTATACTTCTTAAATTATTTGTGGTGGAGGATTTTTAAGAATTTTCAGTATCTTAGACTGCTTTTGTAAAATTTAAAAATGAGAGTAGAAAAATGAAATTTAAAGTAGGCTTATAAAAATGCAAGCCCCATTTTTCATTATTAGATTCAATAGATATAAAATTAACTCTCAAATACTGTAATGCATTTAATTTCTGTACTCATTTCATTACATAGTAACAGCTGTAGACTGGGCCTTGGACCACAATTTTAGTAGCTCAACTTTAGAGGAATGTTCGAAGGGAGGGTGTGTGTGTGTGTACAGTAGAGAAGAAGAGTAATACTGTACGCTGCCTAATAGCCAAATGTGTGCGTGGTTCAGAAGAGAATATTTATTTTGAACTATGCCCCTCCACCCCAAGCAGGTTCAAATAAGAATTTAATTAGCTTTACAGAGTATCCCTATCGGAGGAACTCACCAGTAAGGTAGAAAAAAAACACGTATGCCTTAAAACTCTTGCTTTGGGTTTTTAACATGCTTTTATTTATTTTTTTAAAATGTTTATTTATTTATTTTCTTATTAGTCGTCCATTAACATGCTTTTGTCTCAAGAAGACAAAAATGATAAAGCACTGATAATTGAAGTCATTGATAGATTTTATTTACATATGAATATTGGACTGTTCATTTAGCAGGTTGCTGGATCATTACTTCTGGAGGATGTATTTGATCACAATATTGTGAAATATAGAAGCACTTTCGTTAGGATGTAATATGATTTCAGTTTTAAGGGGCAATATTTCTACAAGACTATTTCTCACTTTAAAATACTGCCACTGAACTTCATAAAACTGACAACTTTACTGCAGCACATATACTTATTTCTTTTTCTCTGAGTGTATCTGTAAGCCCAGAGAAATTTTGAAAATATGTTCTCAAATTTGTTTGAAATTGGAAATGACAATAGCATTTTATTGTAATCTGTGTGTTTTTACAATGAACTCTAGTGAACAATTGACCTTGAAATCTCTCAGAATTCATAAAGAATAGGAGGGTAGGAGCCTGGGCCCCAGCTGCAGTAAATTACAGCCTAACTGAATATTGATTGTATTCTAGACTGTAGTCAAAAAGAAATAAGAGCTTCAGTGTTCATAACTCAAGGTTTTTAATAATTTCATATGTGAAGGTAAAGTAAGTACTACTAAGAATGTTGACCGTTATGGATTCATGGACTCCCTTGGGCTGAGAATGCATTTCCAAGTTATCTGGTCCACCTCACATGTTGACTGCCCTGCACCTGCAGAGCTTCACCATCATTCGAACGTGAGGGTGTTTAGGATGGGGCTGGGTGATTTTGCACTTAGCCTGTGCCTCAGGAAGAGGGTTTGGAGGACTATGTTTAACTGTCTTTTAAGTTATGTTGTGGCTTTTTAAATTTTGGGGATTAGTTTCTTAAGGTTAATCAGAGTTAAGTATGGTTTTAGTCATTAAAGCTCTCTGATCACTTTAGTTTAATTTTTAATTGATGCCAATGAGTTATTTTATGTTTGACATTTGTTTCACTTGGCACTTCTACAAACGTTACTCGTCCTGATTTGAATTTTTAAGCTCTCTGATTATCCTGCAGTTGTGGTTGGCACAATAAATGACAGTGATCTTACATTTATGCTGTCTCTAGTTTTGTTTTATAAACTACTTTAATCTAATATTCAGTATAGATGACTTTTATTTTTCTTATTTCTTAGACTGCAACTGGCAACGTGGAAGCAAAAGTAGTGTGCTTTTATAGACGACGAGATATTTCCAACACGCTTATAATGCTTGCAGACAAGCATGCTAGTAAGTTAATCGTCTTTTTCTGGGAAAATTAAAATGTGTTTTGAGCCTTTTGTTTTCCATGATATGAGGAAAAGTACTTTATGTTACCTGTAGCTTTTTGGTTTCCCATTTGTCTTCCTCTTAGTTTAGATGGGAGTAGGTTTTTGGGTGGTTCTTGGTTTTAGTGTATATTTTTTAGGATGCAACATATGTTTATTAGTTAGTCGAAATGTTGAAATAGAAGTCTTTGCACATAGGCTTTAGTGGACAAATTGGAGCAGTGTTTTGCCATCTCCAATTTTCCATGGCGGTTTGAAGGTTTGAATATGAGGAAATTTTTACTTCACTGGTATTTTGGAGGACTTCTTTTTCCCTCCTCTCTAAAACAACTGGGTTGTATTTACAGTTTTTAAAATTCTGAGTATTTATTATATATTTATAGTATTAGGTATGTGTGGAAAAAACAGTTTGCTAAAGAAAGAAGTGCAATGTGATAGATATGGAAAAAAATTCCTGCAGATAGCAACTCTGAGCATTTCTTTGTAGTTTAATCTTCATTGTGTGCTTCTCCCTCCGCAGTCAACAGCTTTGACATATTTTAGCCCCTTCGATTTTTTTTTAAACAATCAATAAAAAAGTGATCTAAATTTTAAGAAAGAAGTATAAGTACTTTATTTTGAAAGCCATTTTTGTCCTACAAAATATGTAATGAGACTAGGACCATATGTAAATGTATTTTTCAGTTTAATACCGTAGTGTCTCAAACTCTGGTCTTGGGGTTCCTGAAGCTTTTGAAATGTTTTGGTAATGGGGGAAGGGAGGCTGTTGGCGCACAGGTTTGTTCTTTGTCTGCCTGAGAATGATTTCCCCACTGGATGTCTGTCTCATAAGTTAAATTCCTACTATATTTTCTGCTGTAGTTCCTAGAGTTTTTCAGGTTCTTTCCATTTTTGTAGAGAAAGTGTTAATTATGATAGGGGTTATTCTGTAGTATTTACAAATTGTATATTCACAGATTCAGGGTAATCATATTTGCTCCTCATGTATGAGACCAAAGTATTGCTTTTTAAAATGACATACTAATCAGTTATTTTAGCTATACCTGAAATCTAGAAATTCAGTGTGTTACTAAAGTATCTATGCAAAATTTTTTGGATTTTTTTTTTTTTTTTTTTTTTTGCGTTACGCGGGCCTCTCACTGTTGTGGCCTCTCCCGTTGCGGAGCACAGGCTCCAGACGCACAGGCCCAGCGGCCATGGCTCACGGGCCCAGCCGCTCCGCGGCATGTGGGATCTTCCCGGACCGAGGCACGAACCTGTGTCCCCTGCATCGGCAGGCGGACTCTCAACCACTGCGCCACCAGGGAAGTCCAATTATTTGGATTTTATTCACCATTTACAACATAAACTTAAAGATAAAATGTCTCATTTATATTCATGTACTTTTGGATTTAATTTAGCTTCTAACATAGCTTCTAAAGTTGTTGTTGCAAAGGTAGTGAGGTGTAAAGATGGTTGGGCGTCTGTTGACTGTTCATGGAGGGTCTCAGCATGGCTGCCTTTTTTGGTGCTGTCTATTTTAGGCTTGTAAATGTAGAAAATCAGGCTTTTTAGAATTAATGAGGCTCTTAGTATAGACCCAGAGAAATGAAATTTTAAGAAACTTAAGAACCAGTGAAATTATATAATGGCAGTCATGCAGTTTAAAGAAAGACCTGGGTTCAGATTCTGGTTGGTGACTTGCTGCTTGCCTTAGGAAAATGTCTTAACTTCTCACTCATCTGCATTTTCCTCATTTGTAAAATGAGGTTGAAAAAAATCACCTCTTTTTTAAAGTAAATATTTATTTATTATTTATTCATTTATTCATTTTGGCTGCGCTGGGTCTTAGTTGTGGCACGTGGGATCTTCGTTGCGGCATGCGGTATCTTTTTTATTTGTGACGTGCAGGACGTGCGGACTTCTTAGTTGCAGCATGTGGGCTTCTTAGTTGCAGCATGCATGCAGGATCTAGTTTCCCAACCAGGGATCGAACCCGGGCTCCCTGCATTGGGAGCGTGGAGTCTTACCCCCTGGACCACCAGGGAAGTCCCCATTTTGAATCATATGTATTTTACCACAGTTAAAAAAAATTAAGGGTGGGAATTCCCTGGTGGTCCAGTGGTTAGGACTCTGTGCGTTCACTACCAAGGACACAGGTTCGATCCCTGGTCAGGGAACTAAGAGCCCACAGGCCACGAAGCATGGCCAAAAATTTTTTTTTAAAAAAAATCTAAAATTGTATACTTTAAGGAAAAAAATTAAAAACAAAATTAAGGGAAAAATTATGCCAGCATTGATGTGAAGCTTAAATGACCTAAGGAATGGCTTATAATGGGTGCTTAACAAATGTCAGTTGGTTTTTCTCTTTCTGTGATTTGTAGATCATCTCTTTGGGTGGATTACTTCTATCTACATTTACCTGTTTTCTTCCATTATTTATTGATTTTACTCTCAACGGTAACTATATGTCCATATACAGTAGAGTTAGAGGTATCAACTGTATTTCTGTTTTTGTATTGAATAAAACTTCACATGGGGCAAATAAAATTGCCTGAATGGTTCATGCTTTATAAAGAGGTTTTAAGGGGGATTAATGGAGAGAGTGTCATATATTAGAAACATTTCAAAACTAGAGTCCTGGATGTGGGTGCCTCTTTTTTTTTTTTAATAAATTTATTTTATCTTTTTATTTTTGGCTGCATTGAGTCTTCGTTGCTGTGTGTGGGCTTTCTCTAGTTGCAGTGAGCGGGGGCTACTCTTCGTTGCGGAGCGTGGGCTTCTCATTGAGGTGGCTTCTCTTGTTGCGAAGCATGGGCTCTATGTGTGTGGGCTTCAATAGCCTCAGTAGTTGTGGCTCACGGGCTCAGTATTTGTGTCTCTTGGGCTCTAGAGCGCAGGCTCAGTAGTTGTGGCGCATGGGCTTAGTTGCTCCGCGGCACGTGGGATATTTCGGACCAGGGCTAGAACCCGTGTCCCCTGCATTGGCAGGCGGATTCTCAACCACTGTGCCACCAGGGATGTCCCTCATTGTGGACTTCTTTAAAACTTTTTATTGCAGAAAATTTCAAACATAGAAAAGTACAGAGAATAGTATAATACACCTGATGTTTCCATTATTCTACTTTAACAGTTATTACTACATGACCAATTATTTCATCTAGACCCCTACTTGTCCCATTATTTTGAAGCACATCAGAGAAATCTTACTTTTTCATTTGTAAATATTTCACAATGTATTTCTGAAAGATATGGCCTCATTCAAACTTATAGGAAATGCCAAGAATATACAAGGAACTCCAGTATGCCCTTTACCCAGATTCAACAATTAACATTTTGTCATTTTTTATATATATAATATATATATTCTTTATTACATATATATATTTCCTGAACCATTGGAGAGTAAATTGGAGACTTTAGAGTGTTTTTCCTAAATGTACGAAAATTCTCTTACATAACCACAGTGTAGTAAACATCTCAGGAACCCTAATATTTACACAAAGCTATTGTCTCATTCGCAATCCTTATTCAAATTTCGTGTCTCAGCAGTGTTCTGCGTAGCTATGTATTTTTTCCTTAGTCTAGGATAAAATCCAGAATCACATGTTGTATTTTATTTTAATTAATTAATTTATTTATTTTTGGCTGCGTTGGGTCTTCATTGCTGCACATGGGCGTTCTCTATTTGTGGCCAGCAGAGGCTCCTCTTTGTGCAGTGCGCGGGCTTCTCGTTGTGGTGGCTTCTTTTGTCACGGAGCACGGGCTCTAGGCACGCAGGTTTTAGTAGTTGCAGCACGCGGGCTCAGTAGTTGTGGCTCGCGAGCTCTAGAGCTCGGGCTCAGTAGTTGTGGTACATGGGCTTAGCTGCTCATGGCATGTGGGATCTTCCCGGTCCAGGGCTCGAACCCGTGTCCCCTGTATTGGCAGGTGGATTCTTAACCACTGCGCCACAAGGAAAGTCCCCACACATTGTATTTTATTGTCATGTATCCTTGATATGGAACCAGCTCAGTCTTTGTGTTTGTTTTTTTTTTTTGGCCGCGCCATGCGGCATGCGGGATTAGTTCCCCGACCAGGGATCAGACCCGTGCCCCCTGCAGTGGAAGAGTGGAGTCTTAACCACTGGACTGCCAGGAAAGTCCCTTTGTGTTTTGTTTTTGTTTTTGTTTTTCACCCCTGCGGCCTCTCACTGCTGTGGCCTCTCCCGTTGCGGAGCACAGGCTCTGGACGCGCAGGCCCAGTGGCCATGGCTCACGGGCCCAGCCGCTCCGCGGCATGTGGGATCTTCCCGGGCTGGGGCACAAACCCGCATCCCCTGCATTGGCAGATGGACTCTCAACCACTGCACTACCAGGGAAGCCCCCCTTGGTGTTTTTTGACCTTAACGTTTTTGAAGAAAACAGGCCATTTATTTTGTTGAATGTGGCTCAGTTTGTGTTTGTGTAGTGTTTCCTCATAATTAGATTCAGGTTATGTATTTTTTGTAGGGATGCCATAGAGGTGATGATGTGTCCTTCAGAATCCGTTAGGACAAACCCACGTAATTGGGTTTGTCTTAATAATGGTGATGTTAGGTTTGATGACTTGGTAAAGGTGGTGTTCCTTTGTATCCAGTAAGTTATTTTGGGGGAGGTACCTGGCAACTATGTAAACATCTTGTTTTTGGTCAGACATTAATGCACTTGTTTTAGCATCCATTGATCATTTAGGATTCTGTGTAAACATTACTGTCCTTGAATATCTAGTTAGTTTTCACATTTTTTCTTTTAGAATATTTTTTCTTTTTTTTTTTTTTTTTGTGGTACGCGGACCCCTTACTGCCGCGGCCTCCCCCGTTGCGGAGCACAAGTTCCGGACGCGCAGGCTCAGCGGCCATGGCTCACGGGCCCAGCAGCTCTGCGGCATGTGGGATCTTCCCGGACCGGGGCACGAACCCGTGTCCCCTGCATCGGCAGGCGGACTCTCAGCCACTGCGCCACCAGGGAAGCCCAGTCTTTTAATCTTTGGATACATATTATTTCATATTCTCTCTCAGTATTTTGTTGAAGATAGCAGGTGGTTAATCCTGTTGAGTTTCTTTTGGCTTGGAGTTTGTTCATTGCATCTCTCTTGTGTCCTTTACCATGCTTCTCTGTAGATGGATAGTTAGATACAGATTCTAGAGGATTGAATCTAGGTTTATTTTTCTGGGGTGTGGGTACAAGATCACTTCATGGGTAGCATTGTGTACTTCTGTCATAAGGTCTGTAATGTATCATTGCCTGTTTCTCTGTATTTATTTATTTTATTATTAAAAATTTTTTTTTTAATTTAGTTTGTTTATTTTTGGCTGCGTTGGGTCTTTGTTGCTGCGCGTGGGCTTTCTCCAGTTGCTGCGAGCGGGGGCTACTCTTTGTTGCGGTGCACAAGCTTCTCATTGTGGTGGCTTCTCTTGTTGCCACGCATGGTCTCTAGGCACGCGGGCTCAGTAGTTGTGGCTCACAGGCTCTAGTGTACAGGCTCAGTAGTTCTGGCACGTGGGATTAGTTGCTCCGTAGCACGTGGGATCTTCCCGGACCAGGGCTTGAATCCGTGTCCCCTGCACTGGCAGGTGGATTCTTAGCCACTGCACCACCAGGGAAGCCCAGTGTTAAGTTCTTTAACGATGGTTTTGATCATCTTTACAGCTTTCGTGTATCTTGTTCATTATATATATATAGTTGCTCCACAAGTGTTTGTAGCTTTAAATTTACCAAGGGAACAAATTTGAAGAACAGCCAGGCTACCAGTTGTTTTGTTTTAGCATCTTGGTTGGCTGAAAAGAGTCTGTGGTGTTTATCTATCTATCTATCTGTCTGTCTGTCTGTCTGTCTGTCTATCTCTCTATCTGTGGTGTTTTAAAACATGGTCCTCAACTTCTTTGACATTCCTTCCATTGATAGATGAAGTCCATGTCTTCTCCGCTTGGATCTGGGTGGGGCTGTGACCAGAACAGTATTGTGGAAGTAGTGCTGTCTGACTCTTCAAGGCTAGGTCAGAAAAGGCCATGAAGCTTCTACCTGGTTTTCTTGGAATGTTTGCTCTCAGGATAGTTCTCCTTGGAACTCAGCCACTATACTGTGAGAAAACCAGGCTACATGGTGAGGCCCTTTGTAGGTGCTAAGGTTGATGGTCTGTCCTATCTGAGCCCAGGTGCCAGACATATGCCTGAAGGAGCCACCAGCTGATGCAGGCTCAGCCATTTGAGTTCCTCTTGAGGCCCCAGTTATTGTGAAGCAAAGACAAGAGTTCTGTGCTGTGCCCTGTCTGAATTCCTCACCCACTGAATCAGCAAAGTAGAATGTTTGTTTTGTGCCACTAAGTTTTGGGATGATTTGTAACTCAACAGTAGACGATATAACTGGAATAGGATCATAATAGGTTTTTCTGTAATGGGATATTTTCAGTGACAGTTTAAAATCAATATTTAAGCTTATGACTGCCAACTAAAAGTATTTAATGAACTATTAGTTTTCTTTAAGTAAACTTCATTTTCTTTTGACAGACTGATTAAATGAAGAGATTTTTGCCCCAATGCCTTACTCCTTATAAATGATTTTTGGTCACTTTGAGCACAAGTCAGGAAAAATGCCCTCTTTATTATTCTGAAGTGAAATTTATTGATAGTATAACTTATACGTATAATGTAAAAACAAAATTAAAACTCAGTATTATGTTCTGACTGCAATATAAAAGAGAAAAATTTATAATATATATAATAGGATCATATATACTGTATTTCAGTATATGTAAATGCTGGGGCATGACAATAGTGGAAGCTGTAACGAAATTGTGGAATGTTTGCATATATGCATAGACTCACTAGCAATGCAGCGGTTATAAATTAGACTGATAGTTTGTACTAGGAACTCTAATATTTCCTGAGATTTTTTTTCAAAATGGTACTATTGGTAAGTTTTGAACAAAACAAAATACAGTCTTTTCTCTTTTTATATGATGGCTACATTGCTGGAAAAGTCAGTTATATTAAAACCATTTTGTGTTCTCATACATAGAGTGGAATTAGTTCTAGTCTCAGGTAACAGAATCATGTTTTTCACTTACATAAATGTCCAGAGGGACATTTCAAAGTCATATGAATCATGGACTGTCCTCTGCTGTCTACCTATATATCTATGGGATATCTAACATCCTTGTCTTCCATCTGTGAAATGTTAATACTGCTCCCATTGTGGTAGTACTGCCACCACCTCACCCTTTCCAAAGGAGTCCTTGGGGTGTAGACTAGTACCCATTTAAGAACCAGGGCACTAAATGCAGTATAATAAAACAAAAACTATGTCTGTATTGTTGACTAACACATTTGCTGACATTCACTGTAACTTTGGGAACATGGAAGTTACTCGGTATGTACAAATTAAACAAAAAAAAGCTCTTAATAGTTTACCTAATTCCTCCAAATTAGAGGTTAAAGTTGCAAGTAATAAAAAAGTTAAAAGTTATTTATATTCAGCTAGGATTGATACGGGCTTTTAAAAAAAATTAATTAATTAATTTAGTCTATTTTTGGCTGTGTTGGGTTTTTGTTGCTGCATGCAGGCTTTCTCTAGTTGTGGCGAGTGGGTACTACTCATTTTAGTGCGTGGGCTTATTGCAGTGGCTTCTCTTGTGGAGCACCGGCTCTAGGTGCACGGGCTTCAGTAGTTGTGGCGCATGGGCTTCAGTAGTTGTGGCGCACAGGCTTCGTTGCTCCACGGCATGTGGGATCTGCCTGCCAATGCAGGGGACATGGGCTCAGTAGTGTGTCTCATGGGCTCTAGAGAGCAGGCTTAGTAGCTGTGGCGCACAGGCCTAGTTGCTCCGCAGCATGTGGGATCTTCCCGGACCAGGGATCGAACCGATGTCACCTGCATTGTCAGGCGGATTGTTAACCACTGTGCCACCAGGGAAGTCCCTCCCTTATACATTTGAAAGTTGACATCTAAAATTTTTCATCAAAAATTTAAATAGTTGTGGGCTTCCCTGTAGAGAACAAATGTATGGACACCAAGGGGGAAAATGGCGGGGGGTGGGGATGGTGGTGTGATGAATTGGGCGATTGGGATTGACGTGTATACACTGATGTGTTTAAAATTGATGACTAACAAGAACCTACTGTATAAAAAAGTAAATAAAATAAAATTCAAAAATTAAAAATAAATAAATGGCTATGGAATTCCTTGGCCATCCAGTGGTTAGGACTCCGCGTTTCCATTACTGGGGGCCGGGGTTCATCCCTGGTCAGGGAACTAAGATCCAGAAAGCTGCTTGGTGCAGTACAGCCAGAAAAAAAAAGAAATACTGTAACAATTTGCCTACCATCACAGGTTAAAAAAAAAAGCGTGAACAAGCTCCTGTTGAACAGTTTGAAATTTTACGCGATCCCTTTCTCTCCTTGAGCTCTTTTCCATTTTGCTTTCTCTGCAGTATTCTAGCCTAAATGTATTTTATGCTTGAAAAGTTTTGTTTATCATCATATTACTCTCTGCAGCAAAAATTCAACATAAATTAAAATTTTAAAACACTTTGTATTTCTTGACTTTATAAGGCTCAGTCTTAATTTCTTTTGGATTTATTATAATTACAGTACAATTACTGTAAAAAGTTTGATAATTACTAAACATAAAAATACATTTTTACTGGAAATCATCTCTTAACAAGATGGATGGGGATTCTTCTCACCTCATTTAGTTAACAAATTCTTGCATTAATGTAACTCGTTGCTAGAATGAGAGGGTTTGGTATTGATTCTGTTCCTGATTTTTGTGTTTATAGGTGTAGTTTCTGACAAAATTTTTTCATCTAAGTAGATGAGAATGGTGATGTTTTCCTCATTTATTCGTTTATCAAATATATTTTGAGCTCCTCCTGTGTTATGAGACTCCTCTAAGTTCTGGTGATAAGCACTGAACAAGCAGAAGTCCCTGCCCTCAGAGTTTACAAGTGTCTCTTTGTTCTTCTGAGTTGTATGTGAAAAATCATATAGCAGTTTTTCATCAAAAGTGATTTTTAATGATTTAGCAGCTGACAATTCAATTATGTCCTACTTCAGTCTTGTTGAAAGCAGAGAATTTGAAACCACCAGAGTTGGAAGAGGTTTGTTACCCAGTCATTAGTCATTCATGATCTCATTTTTTGAGAAGCAGAATAAAAAGGCTTTACCAAGACCTAACAAATGACTGTTAATTTTACTTCCTACTCTTTGACCTACGTAGATTGTATCACTTAGGGGTCTACCAGATGAACAACTAGTTGGAGATTTTGTGTATATATAAATACATAATATCCTGTACACGTATGTAATCTCCAACTGGTTTGTATAAATATATAAAGAGATTTATTTATTGCAAAACGAATAAATTATTGTGGGTCTGGCCAGGTGGGATTTCTTATTCCTCAGGGAAATCTCAGGTTTTTTTTTTGTTTGTTTTGTTTTTGTTTTTTGCGATACGCTGGACCTCTCACTGTTGTGGCCTCTCCCTCTGCGGAGCACAGGCTCTGGACGCACAGGCTCAGCGGCCATGGCTCACGGGCCCAGCCGCTCCGCGGCATGTGGGATCTTCCCGGACCAGGGCACGAACCCGTGTCCCCTACATCGGCAGGCTGATTCTCAACCACTGTGCCACCAGGGAAGCCCAGGGAAATCTCAGTTTTGCTCCTGAGATCTTTCATTTGATTGGATGAGACCCACCCAGATTATTGAGGATAATCTCCTTTATTCAGAGTCAGCTGATGGTAATCCCATCTACAAAATACTTTCACAGCAACACCTAGTTAATATTTGAATAACTAGGGACTATAGCCTAGCCAGTTTGACACATAAAACTAACCATCATAGGGACCTTATTTAAACCAGTATACTCAGAAAAGTTTGGGAAAGTTGAAATAATGTTCATTTAAATATACCTTTGCGGAACTTCCCTGGTGGCGCAGTGGGTAAGAATCCGCTTGCCAATGGAGGGGACAGGGGTTCAAGCCCTGGTCCGGGAAGATCCCACATGCCGCGGAGCAGCTAAACCCATGCACCACAACTACTGAGCCTGTGCTCTAGAGCCCGCGAGCCACAGCTACTGAAGCCCACACACCTAGAGCCCATGCTCTGCAACAGGAGAAGCCACCACAATGAGAACCCCGCACACCACAGCGAAGACCCAACACAGCCAAAAATATAAAAATAAAGCTTTGCATTTTAAATTTAAGTCTGATAAAATGTTTGGATCTTATACCATTTGTGTACTTATACATTTAAATATATATGACATGTAAATTGATATATAAAGTATAATATGAACTGTATTTAAATATATGTACATCAGATTGTTGGAACTGTGGATTTCATTTATTCAAAGGAAAATGACTAACAGTAAAACTTTAATGACAAAGCCAGTCCTTATTGACAAAAACCAGGCAGCTAAATCATACTTTCTGTCAGTCTTTTTCCAATTTTAATAAATGAGTACTGTGCATCCCCAAGGCAACCATCTCCTTCTGAATTCTAAGATAGATTCCTGGATAATGCTCAGAGCCTTGCTGTGATGGACTAAGGCCATCAGCATTTTTTGCAGACTGTTTTTTTTTATCTTGGGACTGTTCAGGAGTGGTTTTTTTTTTTTTTAATAAATTTATTTTATTTTTGACTGCATTGGGTCTTCGTTGCTGCACGTGGGCTTTCTCTAGTTGTGGTGAGCAGGGGCTACTCTTCACTGCAGTGCACGGGCTTCTCATTGCAGTGGCTTCTCGTTGCGGAGCATGGGCTCTAGGCGCGCGGGCTTCAGTAGTTGTGGCTCACGGGCTCTAGAGCACAGGCTCAGTAGTTGTGGCGCACGGGCTTAATTGCTCCGCAGCATGTGGGATCTTCCCGGACCAGGGCTTGAACCCGTGTTCCCTGCATTGGCAGGCGGATTCTTAACCACTGCGCCACCAGGGAAGCCCAGGAGTGGTGTATTTTTTTATTACCATCCAGGGGTTGGAAAAAGTGAAGTCTTTAAGTATAAATTGTTCATATATCTATCAGTTGATCAACAGGTAGATATCTGATGCCATAGTCTCAAATATTTCTGAATTCATAACATGCTAACATTGGCCAAAATACCCCAATTCTATTACCACACTTTGCTGTGACTAAAGTATGTGTAAGACACAAAACCGTATTCTGCGAATTTCTGATATCTTTATCGTGTCCCTGTTTTGTCACCAGTGGTCTCCTTGTTTGGTGCTCTGGTGGTTTTTACTCCCTTGGACTGTGCTGTACTTTAAGATTTAGAGTGGTGGAGAGGTAAGAGAAGAGTGGTAGAGATGAGAAAAGAAGGATCCTGTGCTAGTTCTCAGGCTAGTACATGTGGAATTTGATCTAAAAGTTGATTTCCTTAAACCTGTGTTTCTGTGTATCCCTTACAGTGTCTTCTGTACCCTTAGAAGTGTTCAGGCTCACCTTTTGAAGACTTCTGTTAACACTATACCACTTTTCCTGGGCCTTGCTTTTTTCTTATCTTGGAGATCCTTCCATATCTGTATGTACTTTAATGGCTGCATTGTATTCCACAGTTTGATGTTTTTACTATAATTTAACCAGTCTGTACTGGTGGAGGATTGCGTTTTTTATCTTTTGCTGTCAAATAGTTCTGCAGAGTACATTATTATTTAGCACATGTTATGAGCACAGCATCTATATTTAGGATAGATTCCTAGAATTGCAGTTGTGGGATCAAAAGATTATGCATTGTAATTTTTTTTATTATTATTTTATTATTATTATTATTTTTTTTTTTTCGGTACGCGGGCCTCTCACTGTTGTGGCCTCTCCCATTGCGGAGCACAGGCTCCGGACGCGCAGCCTCAGCAGCCATGGCTCACGGGCCCAGCCGCTCCGTGGCATGTGGGATCTTCCCGGACTGGGGCATGAACCCGTGTCCCCTGCATCAGCAGGCAGACTGTCAACCACTGCACCACCAGGGAAGCGCTGTAATCTTGATAGATATTGCCAAATTGCCTGCCTCAGCCAGGGTGTCAGTTTAGACCTATCAGCAACAAATAAGTGTCTATTCCCTCCCACCTGTACCAATATAGTTTACTATCAGGCCTTTGATCTTTACTTAACCTAATAGGTAAAAAATGATACCTTGGTATAGTTTTATTTTACATTTCTTAAGAAAATGTGGCTTTCTTATAAAAGCCACTTTTGTTTCCTTTTCTGTGAACTGTTTATATCATTTGCCTTTTTTATATTGAGTAACTTCTGCTAAATTAATGTGTAGTGGAAAAAATCTTCAGTTAACTCAATAAATACGGTTTTGTTTGTTTGTTTTTTTGGAATCCAAGCTCTCTTTATTTTTGGACTACATTTATGTTTTGCTTTGCCCTTATCTAAATTTTTTTCACAAAGTGTCTGTGGGTGGTGAGCTTTCTAAATCTTACCGTCATACTTAATGCTAGTTGGTCTCTATAGAATTCTAGGTTCAAAATAGTTTCCTCTCAGAACTTTGAAACAATTAACTCCATTGTCTTCTGGAATCCAGTGTTGTTGATAACAACTCTGATGTCAATATAATTCTTATTCTTGTAACTCTTCTTATTCTTAACATGTTTTTCCCTCTGGAAAAACACAGCTTTAGATTTGGCATTCTGAAATCTTGCCAGAATATGCCAGAATATTGTCTGCATGTTGCACTTACTTCAGTAAACCATTCTATGTGTTTTTGGTGAATGTGTTGGAGTGAGGGAGGACCTGTAATTTGTTTTCAGTTCAGGGATGTTTTCTTCTAGGATTTCTATTTCTTTGTTGTCCCTCTATTGTCTCTCTTTCTGGAATTCCTAGTAACAAAAGTTGTGACTTCTGTTAACTGATCTCATTCTTTTCATTTCTTAGGCCTTTTATGTAGCTTACTGGAAGAATTCTTCGATTTAATACTCCAGCTCACTTATTTGATCAACAGCTGTATCTATTCTGAATTTATTCAGCTCAGTTGTTGAAACTGTAATACTTCCAAGAGTAATACTAAAGAGAGAAGGGGAAACACAAACAACAACAGAAAGTTACCCTGGTATTTGAAGAACCTTTTTTTGTGCTTTGACCACAAATTTTATTAGCAGGGATAAGGCTAAACATATTTGATTTCTAGATATCTGTTGTGTATTCTTCTGAACTTTGACATTATGAGAACATAGCCCATAGATCTGTTGTATCTTAGTCTATAAAATATTTAGGTGCATAGACCTCAGCCTTTCTCTCTCTCTCTATTTTATTTTTAACAATTTATTTATTTTATTTTCTGGCTGCACTGCACAGCATGTGGGATCTTAGTTCACCATCCAGGGAGCAAGCCCACGCCCTTTGCAGTAGAAGCGTGGAGGGTTTTTTTATTTATTTATTTATTTTTTTTGCGGTACGCAGGCCTCTCACTGTCGTGGCTTCTCCCGTTGCGGAGCACAGGCTCCGGACGCGCAGGCTCAGCGGCCATGGCTCATGGGCCCAGCCGCTCCGCGGCATGTGGGATCTTCCCGGACCGGGGCACGAACCCGTGTCCCCTGCATCGGCAGGCGGACTCTCAACCACTGCACCACCAGGGAAGCCCGAAGCGTGGAGTTTTAACCACTAGACTGCCAGGGAAGTCCCAACACTTTCCTTTTTTTGAATCCAGGTCCAAATGTGGCTAATCTGAGACACTGAGCCCTAACTCTGCCCCTGGAGAAACTTCTCAGTCTTTTCCAGGCAGCTACTACCAGTTGATTGGAGTTGGCACAAAGATCTATTTTCTGTCACTGCATTAAAAGTAATAAACATTGGGCTTCCCTGGTGGTGAAGTGGTTGAGAGTCCGCCTGCCGATGCAGGGGACGCGGGTTCATGCCCCGGTCCAGGAAGATCCCACATGCCGCGGAGCGGCTGGGCCCGTGAGCCATGGCCGCTGAGCCTGCGCGTCTGGAGCCTGTGCTCCACAACGGGAGAGGCCACAACAGTGAGAGGCCCGTGTACCGCAAAAAAAAAAAAAAGTAATAAACATTCATTTATAAGGACATTTTTCTCTTGCTATTTTATAATGTTTTTATTTTTGTGAATGACATTTTACAGTTAGTAGTTATGGCAAGTTTATGTCTCATTAACCTGATTATTATCAACTGTAAATATTACAGAGGTTTATTATTTGGCAAGTTAATTATGTTTTATGATACACATTTTCTTATTGATCTGTTACTTTGAATGTTAATGATTGCTATTATCTTTTTAAACAAAGCAAGTACTATATTAATACTTTAAAATTGATGTCACATTGCCTTTTGATTATTAAATGAGGCATTCCAATAATTAGATATTCTTAAGCTTCTCTAAAGGCTTTGTGTTAGCTTTACTTAATTTGTGGGATGGAACGATATAGACTTCATGTTTTATATTTTCATATGACTGGTTGAATGAATATCATTTTTGTAGTCAGAGTAGCTTATCTAAAATTTTCCACAGGTTATCATTAAAAAAATCTTTCCATTGAAGTATAGTATAGATATTGAATTCTGTAGCTTCCTACTACTACCTGTTTCTGCTAGTGCTTTTACATTTACATATTGTCTTTATTTAGAATGGCCCAAAGGATGTTTTCATTAGCATTTCAGACTCTAGAATTTTAAATCTGGAAGGACCCTATACATAATCTGTTTACTCTGTTTTATAGTTGAGTTCTTTTTTTTTTTTTTTTTTTGCGGTACGCGGGCCTCTCACTGTTGTGGCCTCTCCTGTTGGGGCGCACAGCCTCCGGACACGCAGGCTCAGCGGCCATGGCTCACGGGCCCAGCCACTCCGCAGCATGTGGGATCTTCCCGGACCGGGGCACGAACCCGTGTCCCCTGCATCGGCAGGCGGACTCTCAACCACTGCGCCACCAGGGAAGCCCTATAGCTGAGTTCTTGACCCAAGGTTACCTAGCTGGACTAATGATCTATCCTCTGATTCCTGTTTTTCTACACTTTCTTTTATTTATCTCTAAAATTTATTTTGGAGGAGATAAATATGACTGTACTTCATTTTATGTTTGTCCAATTTGGCCTTGTGAAAAAAGGAGTTTTGGAGTCGGACCTGGATATTAATGCTGGTTCTGTCATTTAGTAGCCTTGGGCACATTAGTTAACCTTGCTGAGCCTTAGTTTCTTCATCTTTACAAGGGGCTTAATAATACTTTCTACCTATTACCCTCCCTGTCTTGAGAGTTGTTGTAGGAATTAAATGAATAAAGTGTCTGGCAGATCATGAGGTGTACAGAAAATGGTAGCTTTTTGAATCAGTGTCACTGAAAGAAACAGAAACCAATCTGGATTTGGTCTATTACTGGGAATTAAGTGCTTCCCAAATGGTGGAATGGTTGAAGGAACATATCCTAGGCTGGGCCTCTGGAAGACTCCATAACAGTACAAAGAACTGACCCACATGGGAAGTTGGTCCCTCTGGAGCCAAGCTAGCAAGCAGCATGCTTTTTTGGTTGCCCCTCACAGCCAGGAATTTGGAAAATGGTCACCTGAAGCCTCAGTCCAGGTTTTTAGAGGTCATATCAAGAAGCTGCTGATGCCTGCCGCATTCTTGACACCTAGGAACTTGGAGAATGGACATTGCTGCATAAAAGCCTCACTTTCAACTTTGCTAATGGCTAATAGTCTCAGGAAGATGGCCCCTGTCTCATAGCCTCCCAGTCCATTGCATGCCAGTTCCCATGCACAACTCGGGGTGCTTGGGAAGCTGGGAGCTAATTTTAAGCTTTCTGATCTCTGCAAAGGGAAGGAAGGAGGTTGAGAAAATCCAAATATTTACTGTAGTGGTATTAAGCTGGATAGTAGTGATGGTGGTGGATAAGGATTATTATTGCTGGGTTCAGTATACCTCATTCAGAATTATATATCAAGTGAGTGATATTCTAGAACTAGAACTGGAAATTCCAAATCCAGTTCTTTTCAGTGGGCTATACTCCCTCTAATATCTTATTCTTTATTCGTTAAGTAAATAATTCACTGAGCGTCTCAGTATGAGCAGATGGCTGTTCTGGATGCTCTGAATGTTTACAATGACCAGACACTGTCCCTGCTCTCAGAAAAGCTGAGTCCTGTAGGTTACAGATGTAGGCTGTTTTACTGCAGCGTAGTAAATGCTGTGGTAGAGGTGACATACCCAGGAAGGACTCCTGACCCCTAGCAGGGGGGCTTCTAAAGCGACACCAGATCATTTTAGGAAGTGATCATTCACAAGTTAAAGTACCCCAATTGCCTATACATTTTATAAAAGAGTAAAGAGAACTGTTTTCATAACAAGTTTTGGTAATAACAGGACAGTGTAGATGGGAAATTCTTCTTGTAAAGAGATGGAGAGGATACTTAAGAGGAGAACATCCTCTTGGATCTGGCCAGTTTTGTTGTGGAGCTGAGGTAGGAGGC
Source organism: Aethalodelphis obliquidens (assembly GCF_003676395.1). NCBI lineage: Eukaryota > Metazoa > Chordata > Mammalia > Artiodactyla > Delphinidae > Aethalodelphis > Aethalodelphis obliquidens. The sequence goes on along the minus strand of NW_020837956.1, from coordinate 9,388,525 downwards.
ATCTTTGATGGCCCTCTCCATCACCTGTTTCTCATCTTCACCTGGAGGGCTTCCAGGGACCATATTCCTTCCCTGGAGATTCAAGCAGGCACCCATAGCATAACTCACACTCTAGGCCTACACTCCAGATGTTCAGATGTTCTCTAACCCTTTCCCCTATTATCTTCAGTTTCTTTGTCCAAGATGTGAGAAGGGGCTCCTTACATTTATTCTATGTGTTTACTGCACGTATAGGATAAAAAGTAATAAACAAAAATTTAAGGCACTGAAAAGGGCCTTATTTGTTCATTTTCCATTTTTCTTAGCATTAATAAATGTACATTTTTTTTACAGTGTTTTGTTTGATTTTAATTTTGTGCAGTCTTTTAAATTTTTTTAAAATTTATTTTGCTGAAGTATAGTTGATTTACAGTGTTGTGTTAGTTTCTGGTGTACAGCAAAATGATTGTTATATATGTTATATTCTTTTTCACATTCTTTTCCATTATGGTTTATTACAGGATGTTGAATGTAGTTCTAATTTTGTGCAGTCTTTAAGCTTAATTAAGATATCTTTGCTCTGTTGGTTGTAAATCAGTATTATTTTATCTGGCCTTTTGTTCACAGACTTTGCTTTTCAGTAAATGGGATAATAACCTATATTGTATACCAAAAGAGATTTTAACACTTTCACCCCATCAATACTTTATCTTTGAGAAGGAAGGAAAACTAACATTTTTCTTAAAAATTGTTTATTTATTTATTTACTTATTTATGGCTGCGTTGGGTCTTGGTTGCTGTGCGCGGGCTTTCTCTGGTTGCAGTGAGCGGGGGCCACTCTTCGCTTCGGTGCGTGGGCCTCTCACTGCGGTGGCTTCTCCTGTTGTGGAGCACAGGCTCTAGGTGCACGGGCTTCACTAGTTGTGGCACGTGGGCTCAGTAGTTGTGGTGCACAGGCTTAGTTGCTCCATGGCATGTGGGACCTTCCTGGACCAGGGATCGAACCCGTGTCCCCTGCATTGGCAGGCGGATTCTCAACCACTGAGCCACCAGGAAAGCCCCCAGTTTTTTAATACATTTTAAAAAATTAATTAATTAATTAATTTAGCTGCGTTGGGCCTTAGTTGCTGCTCATGGTATATTCGTTGCAGCACGGGATCTTTCATTACAGCGCATGGGCTCTTCATTGTGGCACGCAGGTTTCTCTAGTTGCAGCGTGCGGGCTTCTCTGTAGTGTGGCACGTGGGCTCCAGAGCACACGGGCTCAGTAGTTGCAGTGCGCAGGCTCTCTAGGTGTGGCATGTGGGCTCAGCAGTTGTGACGTGTGGGCTCTCTAGTTATGGCGTGCAGGCTTAGTTGCTCCATGGCACGTGGGATCTTAGTTCCCTGACCAGGGATCGAACCCACATCCCCTGCATTGGAAGGTGGATTCTTAACCACTGGACCACAAGGGAAGTCCTGAAAACTAACAATTTTGAACTCTGTTTCAGATGGTACACTAGACACATATTCATTTTGTTCTTTTAATCGTCACTACTAGAATTTGTTAATTTAGGTTGTTATTAGCTCTATTTCTACAGTGGCCCAGAGAGAAGTCAGTAACTTACCAAAAGTCATAGCAACATTTAGTGGAATTAGAATATGAACTCTTCCACCGCCGGTGAGGGCCTGCGCTACGCTGAGTACTTGCCGCCCCCGACCAAGTGGTTGGACGCTGACATTGACCAGGGACTGGCAAGGAGTTCTATAGCTGTGGGGCTGGGTATTGCAGCTCTTGGATTTGCAGGTTGCTACACATTTCAAATCTGGAAACCTCTAGGAGAAGTAATCACAGAAACTGCAAAGAAGATTTCAACTCCTATAATTAAACTCAGGGTCAAAAGAACTGCAAGTGGAGACCTTCAAGATGGCGGAGGAGTAAGACGTGGAGATCACCTTCCTCCTCACAAATACATCAAAAATACATCTACATGTGGAACAACTCCTACAGAATACCTACTGAAGGCAGAAGACCTCAGACTTCCCAAAAGGGAAGAAACTCTCCACGTACCTGGCCACGTGGCTCACAGGATCTTAGTGCTCTGGCTGGCTGTCAGGCCTGAGCCTCTGAGGTGGGAGAGCCGAGTTCAGGACATTGGTCCACCAGAGACCTCCCAGCTCCACGTAATACCAGTCGGTGAGAGGTCTCCCAGAGATCTCTGTTTCAATGCTAAGACCCAGCTCCACTCAATGACCAGCAAGCTCCAGTGCTGGACACCCCATGCCAAACAACTAGCAAGATAGGAACACAACCCCACCCGTTAGCAGAGAGGCTGCCTAAAATCAGATAAGGTCATAGACACCCCGAAACACACCACCGGACGTGGTCCTGCCCACTAGAAAGACAAGATCCAGCCTCATCCACCAGAACACAGGCACCAGTCTCCTCCACCAGGAAGCCTACACAACCCACTGAACCAACCTTACCCACTGGGGGCAGACACCAAAAACAATGGGAACTATGGACCTGCAGCCTGCGAAAAGGAAGACCCCAATCACAGTAAATTAAGCAAAATCAGAAGACAGAGAAATACACAGCAGATGAAGGAGCGAGGTAAAAACCCACCAGACCAAACAAATGCAGAGGAAATAGGTAGTCTACCCGAAAAGGAATTCAGAATAATGATAGTAAAGGTGATCCAAAATCTTGGAAGTAGAATGGAGAAAATACAAGAAACGTCTAACAAGGACCTAGAAGAACTAAAGAGCAAACAATGATGAACAACACAATAAATGAAATAAAAATTCTGTAGAAGGAACCAATAGCAGAATAGCTGAGGCAGAAGAACAGATAAGTGACCTGGAAGATAAAATAGTGGAAATAACTACTGCAGAGCAGAATAAAGAAAAAAGAATGAACAGAATTGAGGACATGCTCAGAGACTTCTGGGACAATATTAAATGGACCAGCATTTGAATTATGTGGGTCCCAGAAGAAGAAGAAAAAAAGAAAGGGACTGAGAAAATATTTGAAGAGATTATAGTTGAAAACTTCCCTAATATGGGAAAGGAAATAGTTAATCAAGTCCAGGAAGCACAGTGTCCCAGTCAGGATAAATCCAAGGAGAAACGTGCCAAGACACATATTAATCAAACTATCAAAAATTAAATACAAAGAAAAAATATTAAAAGCAGCAAGGGAAGAGCAACAAATAACATACAAGGGAATCCCCATAAGGTTAGGGAATCCCCATAAGGTTAACAGCTGATCTTTCAGTAGAAACTCTGTAAGCTAGAAGGGAGTGGCAGGACATATTAAGGTGATGAAAGGGAAAAACCTACAACCAAGATTACTCTACCCAGCAAGGATCTCATTCAGATTTGACGGAGAAATTAAAACCTTTACAGACTCAGCTCAATAACAAAAAAACAAACAACCCAATCCAAAAATGGGCAGAAGATCTAAATAGACATTTCTTCAAAGAAGATATACAGACTGCCAACAAACACATGAAAAAATGCTCAACATCATTAATCATTAGAGAAATGCAAATCAAAACTACAATGAGATATCATCTCACACCAGCCAGAATGGCCATCATCAAAAAATCTAGAAACAATAAATGCTGGAGAGGGTGTGGAGAAAAGGGAACACTCCTGCACTGCTGGTGGGAATGTGAATTGGTACAGCCACTATGGAGAACAGTATGGAGGTTCCTTAAAAAACTAAAAATAGAACTACCATATGGCCCAGCAATCCCACTACTGGGCATATACCCTGAGAAACCCATAATTCAAAAAGAATCATGTACCAAAATGTTCATTGCAGCTCTATTTACAATAGCTCAGAGACGGAAACAACCTAAGTGCCCATCATCGGATGAATGGATAAAGAAGATGTGGCACATATATACAATGGAATATTACTCAGCCATAAAAAGAAATGAAATTGAGCTATTTGTAATGAGGTAGATAGACCTAGAGTCTGTCATACAGAGTGAAGTAAGTCAGAAAGAGAGAGACAAATACCGTATGCTAACACATATATATGGAATTTAAGAAAAAATAAATGTCATGAAGAACCTAGGGGTAAGACAGGAATAAAGACAGAGACCTACTGGAGAATGGACTTGAGGATATGGGGAGGGGAAAGGGTGAGCTGTGACAAAGCGAGAGAGAGGCATGGACATATATACACTACAAAACGTAAGGTAGATAGCTAGTGAGAAGCAGCCTCATAGCACAGGGAGATCAGCTCGGTGCTTTGTGACCGCCTGGAGGGGTGGGATAGGGAGGGTGGGAGGGAGGAAGATGCAAGAGGGAAGAGATTTGGGAACATATGTATATGTATAACTGATTCACTTTGTTATAAAGCAGAAACGAACACACCATTGTATAGCATTATACCCCAATAAAGATGTTAAAAAAAAAAAAGAAAACAAACAAACAAACAAAAAAAACCCTTTACAGACAAGCAAAAGCTAAGAGAATTCAGCACCACCAAACCAGCTGTACAACAAATGCTAAAGGAACTTCTCTAGGCAGGAAACACAGAGAAGAAAAAGACCTACAATAACAAACCCAAAACAATTAAGAAATGGGAATAGGAACATACATATTGATAATTACCTTAAATGTAAATGGATTAAATGCTCCAACCAAAAGACGTAGACTGGTTGAATGGATACAAAAACAAGACCCATCTATGTGCTGTCTACAAGAGACCCACTTCAGACCTACGGATGCATACAGACTGGAAGTGAGGGGATGGAAAAAGGTATTCCATGCAAATGGAAATCAAAAGAAAGCTGGAGTAGCAATTCTCATATCAGACAAAATAGACTTTAAAATAAAGACTATTAGAAGAGACAGAGAAGGACACTACATAATGATCAAGGGATCAATCCAAGAAGAAGATATAACAATTGTAAATATTTGTGCACCCAGCATAGGAGCACCTCAATACATAAGGCAAATACTAACAGCCATAAAAGGGGAAATTGACAGTAACACCATCATAATAGGGGACTTTATAAGTTTATTTATTTTTTATTTTTATTTTTGGCTGCGTTGGGTCTTTGTAGCTGTGCCTGGGCTTTCTCTGGTTGCGGCGAGCGGGGGCTACTCTTTGTTGTGGTGCACAGGCTTCTCATTGCAGTGGCTTCTCTTGTTGAGGAGCACGGACTTTAGGCGCGCAGGCTTCAGTAGTTGTGGCATGTGGGCTCAGTAGTTGTGGCACATGAGCTCTAGAGTTCAGGCTCAGTAGTTGTGGCGCACGGGCTTAGTTGTTCCGCGGTATGTGGGATCTTCCTGTACCAGGGCTTGAACCCGTGTCCCCTGCTTTGGCAGGCAGATTCTTAACCACTGTGTCACCAGGGAAGTCCCAAATTCATCTTTCTTAACATAGTTTTTTTTCCCCATGATCTCTTGCTTTGTCTTGTGTTTTTTTCCCCTCATGGACCCAGTGTATAATACTTATAATAGTCTTTATTTTAAATTTATTTATTTTAAATATTTATTTATTTACTTATATTATTTTTGGCTGCATTGGGTCTTCGTTGCTGCATGCAGGCTTTCTCTAGTTGCGGCGAGCGGAGGCTACTCCTCGTTGCGGTGTGCGGGCTTCTCATTGCTGTGGCTTCTTTTGTCGCAGAGCACGGGCTCTAGGCGTGCGGGCTTCAGTAGTTGTGGCGCACGGGTGCAGTTGCTCCGTGGCATGTGGGATCTTCCCGGACCAGGGCTTGAACCTGTGTCCACTGTATTGGTTGGTGGCTTCTTAATCACTGCGCCACCAGGGAAGTCCCGGCAGGTGGATTCTTAACCGCTGGGCCACCAGGGAAGTCCTACAATAGTCTTTAAAGCTGCATGAATATTTTCACATTGTGGAGATTTGTGAGTCTTTGTGTGGCAAGGCTGTAAAAATAGCTGGTTAGCCCAACTTGCTTTATATTTAAGAGTATCGGTAATTCATGAGGGTGAAACTGCAACTCCTGAGAGGAATTAATTTCAACCTGGTAGAAAATTATTGAAGTTTGTGTGTTAGAAAGACATCTCTTGTGATAATAAATAAAAGATTTTATTTCCTGTTTTTTTTAATAATTGTTTTTGCCTTTAAGGTGTAATATGGTTGACTCCTTTGTTGCGTTTTCATAGTTCAAGGAGCAAATCCATTTTTTCTTTTGTTGAGGTTGTTTTCAGATTACTCAGTCCTCTACAGTTGGACAAATATTTTCCATATTCTTCCCTATTTGAAAAGACTTTTTAAAAACTTGCTCAGTGTTGTATACCTTTTCATATAATTTACTATAAACAGGACAGCAAAGGATGACAGAATTAAATGAAATTGTTAGAAATTATGAAGCTCATTAGTGTAAGGCTCTCAAGAGTGAAGATACTGCAGAAAATGTGTGTAAGAAATGTTGTTGTAATCCTGTATTCTGTGATTCATTCTTATTTCTGTTTTGTCCATGCTAGACTATAAATTTTCTGACCCTTGGTTTCCTGAGTGTTCCAAGCTTTGAAAAATATGATATCCTGTAGTATGAGGTGGCCCATGTTTCTTATATTGGTAATTCATATATCATATAATTCACAACTTTAAATAGCATGTACCATTGTAGAATTATTTTAGATTATTTAGTAGTTTACAGGAAAAAATTAGAAAAATGCTTCAGTTACTGTGTAGCAAATACATTTTCATGAATTTATCTGTCTTTTCTTAGTGGAATGATTAGATCAGAGTGCATGTACAGTTTTAAAGATTTTTAATAAGTGTTCCTAAAGAGTCCTCCAGAAAGTATGAATCATTTTACTTTCATACTTTGCTATCATTTAGTCTTCTATATTTTCTTGTAGAAGTTTTTTTTTTTTTTTTTTTTTTTTTTTGTGGTCCACGCGCCTCTCACTGCTGTGGCCTCTCCCATTGCGGAGCACAGGCTCCAGACACGCAGGCCCAGCGGCCATGGCTCACGGGCTCAGCCGCTCCGTGGCATGTGGGATTCTCCTGCACCGGGGTACGAACCCGTGTCCCCTGCATCGGCAGGCGGACTCTCAACCACTGTGCCACCAGGGAAGCCTTTAGTTACTTTTTGTGTTATGGTACAAGGTGTCCATGCTAAGTTCCTTTGGGGGGTGCATGCATATTCAGTTGCTGCAGCACTGTTTGTTGAAAAGACTATCCTTTCTCCATTGCATTGCTTTTGTGCCTTTGTCAGATCAGTTGGTCATATATGTGTGGCTCTATTCTGGCCTTTCTGTTCTGTTCCATTGGTCCACCTGTTACTCTTTTCACCATCAACACACTTTGGATTATTTTAGCTTTCTAATACTTCTTGAAATCAAGTAATGTTAGCCCTCCAACTTTGATTTCTCTTTGTTAGAGTTGTTTTGGCTATTCTAGATGTTATGCATTTTTATATAAATTTTAGAATCAACTTGTCAGTTTTTACAAAAAGTCTGCTTGGATTTTGATTGGGATTGCACTAAATCCATTGATCAATTTGGGGCAGAATTGACAGCTTCACAATACTGAGTCTTCTAATCCTTGAACACATAGATCACTGGTTTCTTCCTTTTTATTGTTGAGTAGTATCCCTTTGTGTGGATGTATCACAATTTTTCTACTCATCTGTTGATGGATATTTCAGTTGTTTGCAGTTTGGGGCTATTACAGACAAAGTTGCTTTGAACAGTTGGTGCCGGTCTTTGAACAGACATACATTTCTTCTTGGTTTGTACTGGCATGGCCTTATCATATGGTCTGGATATTTTTAGCCTTTTAGGAAACTGCAACTGTTTGCGAAAGTGATTGTACCATTTTACATTCTAATCTGCAGTGTAGGGGAGTTCTGGTTTCCTCACATCATTGCCAGCACTTCATAAGGTAAGTCTTTTTAATTTTAGGCCTCCTAATAGGTATGTAGCCGTCATTGTAAATTTTACCTTCTTGTGTCCTGGGTATTTTTATGCTCCTGTAAATCTTCTTGACCCTTGTTCTGTGATGCACTTAAGTTACTTGGAAACAGATTGGTCCTTTTGGTTGTTGCGTTTATGACTTAATGTACATTGGTTAAGTGGGCACAGAGCAGTCAGTGCTCAGTCTAGGGCTTTAATTGTTCCCAATTATTTAGGCAAGACCTTTCTGTGAACTCTACCCAATACACTGTGAATTACCAGTTTTACCAGTGTGGTTGTTTGCAAACAAACACTGTTCGTGGCCCCGTGTGAGCACTGTGCACTGTTCCCGCTGATTCTTCCCCTGTTTTATGGCAGTTTCCTCACATGCATTCACTGATGGGTGCTGTGCTCGAGGATCACTGTCTGTGATCTCCAGGTTTTCTCACTCTGGTACTCTGGTACTCTATCTTTTGAACTCTAGTTGCCTTGGTCTCCCTGGTCTCTCACCTTCGTCTCCTCACCTGGGAGTCTGCCAGGCTCTGCCTCAGTTTCCCCTCCTTCACTGTTGCCTGGAAACTCTGCCATGGCAATAAGTAAGGGCCAGTGTTAGGGCTCACCTTGTTTGTTTTCTGTCTCTCAGGGATCACTGTTCTTCATTGTCTGATGTGCCCGTGGCCTGATGCTTCATGTATTTTTTTCTGCTTTTAAACTTATTTATTAAGTTTTGATTTTGGGGGGTAAATTTGTAAAAACCAAAATTTGTAAATTTTGATGGTTTCATACGGGTGGGTAGATCTGATCCCTATTACGTTGTCTAGAAGGAGAAATCATAATCCTTTTAAAAAATATCTAAAAATCAAGGTATAAAATACAGTGTAATAGGTAAAGTGTGCAGGTCAAGAGATTTTCACAGACGTATACATTTCTATTACTACCACTCAGATTAAGATAGAAAAACTTTCTAATACCTCAGCAGATTCCTTTGTGCCCATTAGTACCCTCTTCCTCCCCCCTCCCCAGATAACCACTGCTCCGATGTCTACTACCACCCGTTAGTTTTGCCTGGTTTCTGACTTCATCGCAGTGGAGTACCTATTGTATATACCCTTTTGTCTGACTTTTTTCACTCAGCACCGTGTCTGTGGGATTCGTCTATGTTATTGCTTGTCAGCACCGTGTCTGTGGGATCCGTCTATGTTATTGCTTGTATCACTTGTTCTTTTTTCTGGCCCAGCAGTATTTATTCTCCTGTTGATGGACATTCAAATGGTTTCCAGTTTGGGCTCCTGTGAATAAAATTGCTGAGAACATTCTTCTGGTATACTTAAGCTCTCATTCCTCTTGGATAAATACCAAGGATTGGGAATTGTTGGTTTATGGGGTGGGTATAAATATACTTTAGTAGAATATTGCAAAGAGGTTTCCACAGTGCTTGACCAATTTTCGCTTCCTCTGTCAATTTATGTGAATTCTGGTCGGGCTGTGTTCTTTTTTTTAAAAAAAAATACTTATTTATTTTATTTGTTTATTCGGCTGCATTGGGTCCTAGTTGCAGCACGCAGGATCTTTTGTTGTGGCGCATGGGCTTAGTTGCCCTGCGGCATGTGGGATCCTAGTTTCCCCGGCCAGGGCTCTAACCCAGTTCCCCTGCATTGGAAGGTGGATTCTCAACAACTGGACCACCAGGGAAGTCCCGGGCTATATTCTTTTCTTTAAAATAAATTTATTTGTTTACTTTGGCGGCTTTAGGTCTTCATTGCTGTGCGCGGGCTTTCTCTAGTTGTGGCGAGCGGGGGCCGCTCTTCTTTTTTGCCCTGGGAATGGGGTGTAGTTGTGGGGGAAGTAGGTAAAACATATGGCAGGGCAGATCATTAGAAGATTTATAAACCATGAGACTCTTTATTAATCAAAGCAAGAGAAATGAGTTGCATTGTGGGAAGATGCTGGCTGCTGTGTCTGAAATGAATGGGAGAAGGGTGGTGGTCTTGTGGTGCCGGAAAATTTGGTTGCTTGTAAATCGTTTTGTTTCTTAAGTTTTGAAATTGACAGCAAACGGAAAAATGCATGGTGGCATGTTAAGGCTGCATAAAATTCCAGATGGACTTTGAATATATTATAAGATTGGGCAGCCTTTGCCAGATGCAGTGTTCTTTGAATAAATAAATGTAAAGCAGAAATAGCTTAAATTTCTGATGGGATCCTAACTTGCTATATAACAACTTATGAGTCATTGTATCTCACAATGTGAAGATAAAATTTCTGTGACAGGTTTCTTAAACCCAATAGAGTAAAAAAAACCTTGCTTTAGCCAGTTCTTGTTTTTCTTTTCAAATTAGACTTCGAGTTAATATTTCTTTTGCATAAGTCAGTTTTTCCTGAATATCTTTCAGGGTGTCTGTGGTGAAAATTTTCTTGATAATACTAAGCTGTTATTTAATTGTCTTTCTGATTCTCTCAGGAGTGTATAGCAGAGTTTTTCCAGGCTTTATGACATGTGATGACTTCATCACTCATGATAATGCATTGTGTGCTTGTGATTTCCAGTATTTTCAAAATTTATTTGTTTTAATTTCTAACACAATATTGGTAGATGTGTTACCAATGAAAACAAAACTTCTTTGAAACCCCTGATAGAATTGAAGAATATAAGGGGTCCTGAGACTAAAAAGCTTGAGAATTGCTGGCATAGGTGTTCTGCCAGAAAAATGTTTTAAAATTAGTGCTTTATAATAATGATTCTTAACTGAGGCTTAACTGGTGTGACTGTACCCTAGAAGTTTTAAATCAGTATTTCCAGGGGTGGGGTCTGGATATCTGTTTTTGGTTGTTTACAAAAAGTGAAAGCAATTTTTAATTTGTTTTAATTTTAACATGATTTGCTTTCTTAATTAGGAACCATTGTCTTAGGAGATAAGAATTGTTTCCCAAATGTCAAAGAAAATTATATGAATTCATTAAAAAATTGTAATAGCAAATTTTAAAATTTAGCACTGTGTTAGGCACTGTGCTAAGCAAATTATGTGCACTATCTTAATTCTCACAATAACCTTATAAGGGAGAAATTATGTCCACGTTTTACAGCTGATGAAACTGAGGATTACAGAGAGTAAATAATTTTGCCCCCAACTAGGAACGGATGGAACTAGACTTTGATTTCAAGTGTGACTCTGAAGCCTGGTATCCCATCCACCTTGTGTTAGATCTGGGAAGAATTGTGGAAAGCACTGGGATGAGATGTGACAGAGCCCTTGAACAGTAACCTTTTTTTTTTTTTTCGTTATGCGGGCCTCTCATTGTTGTGGCTTCTCCCATTGCGGAGCACAGGCTCCGGACGCGCAGGCTCAGCGGCCATGGCTCACGGGCGTAGCCGCTCCGCGGCATGTGGTATCTTCCCGGACCAAGGCACGAACCCGCGTCCCCTGCATCGGCAGGTGGACTCTCAACAGCTGCGCCACTGGGGAAGCCCGAACAGTAACCTTTTGATGGTTACTCTTTGCAGTGTTTTATGTCATAACTCTGTGAGTCTGTCGTCGCAGCAGCTGATTTGAGTGTTACTGATAATTTTTACCTGGTCTGCTGTGAACATTTCTTGAGGTTCTGTCTCTTCTACCCCATGAGAAAATCAGCATTGATACAAAGATAAATGACCCATCTTTGTTCTCAAGGGACTCTGTGAATCAGATGACTGTTGCACAAAGCATACTGTGACAAGTAAGTACCTTAAGCTTATGTGGGTGCTGCTTTATAGCAAAGAGGAGGAGACTCCTCCACCTGGAGGTTGGTGAAAGTCTCATGGATTAGGTACCAGAACCTCAGAGACTCCTTTCAACTTTACATGTGATCTTCTTACTTCTATTAACTTTTCATCCACTCCAGTATTCTCCCTGTTTATCTCATGCATTTCTTTATAGAAGCAGTCAACTCTTGGTGCTTACCTGTTCTTGATCTCCCAAGATGGGCCACTTTTCTATTTTGTTCCCTTCCTTTTTTAATCTTCAAACCCAAAATTTAGTTGTATAGTTATAATTATGTATATTTATTTGTATATATTTCGGAAATTAACATTATACAGAATGCCAGTTGAAATTAATATTTTGGCAAGATGATACAAAGATATGGAGAGAAGGAAGACATAGGTAAATAAATGATTATCGGGACTTCCCTGGTGGTGCAGTGGTTAAGAATCCGCCTGCCAATGCAGGGGACACGGGTTTGAGCCCTGGTCCGGGAAGATCCCACATGCCACAGAGCCCATGTGCCACAACTACTGAGCCTGCGCTCTAGAGCCTGTGAGCCACAACTACTGAGCCCACGTGCCACAACTACTGAAACCTGTGCGCCTAGAGCCCGTGCTCCACAACAAGGGAAGCCACTGCAATGAGAAGCCTGTGCACTGCAATGAAAGAGTAGCACCTGCTAGCTGCAACTAGAGAAAGCCCACGCACAGCAATGAAGTCCCAATGCAGCCAAAAAATAAATAAATAATAAAAAATTAAAACATAAGAATGATCAACTGTGGTGGTTGTCTCATTAAGGAAAAAAGCAGTTTAACATGGATTAAAGTTTAGTTACAGTTTTCCTTCTCTTGAGTCCTATTCACTTTTTATTTGAGGTATTTTTAGGAAGCAGGAAAGAGAGAATAATGTGCTAATTATGAACGAACCAACCAACTCTGTCCTCCCTTATTGTGACATACATATTTGCTTCAGATTCTTTTAGTGCTGTGTGCATCCCTTCCCAACTCCATTGCTTTCCTGGTTTCCCCATAGGTGAATTGCTATCTCAACTTTAGTGTGTGGTTTTTTTTTTTTCCCATTCGTGTATTTATAGTTTTGTTACATATGTATGTATTTAGAGCATTGTTTTTGCATCTTAAAAAATGGTGTTTTACATATGTGTCCTTCTACAGATTGCTTTCTCGCTCAATATCAAGTTTTTGTGATCTGTCCATATTGATATGTGGATTCACTCATTAACTTTTAGCTATTGAGTAGAATCCCATTCCATGACTATGCTGAAATTTATCCATTGTTCTTTTGACTTTTTGCATTTCATTTGCACCCCCCCGCCCTTTTTAAGGTTTAGCTTGTTCTCTTTTTGATATAATTTACATGCCATATATAACTTACCACTTTAAAAGGTGTACAATTCAGTGGTTTTTAGTATATTCATAAATTTATGCAACTATAACTATTATTTGATTCCAGGACATTTTTATCACTCCAAAAAGAAACCCCGTACCCATTAGCCGTCCCTGTATTTCCCTCCACTAATCCTCTGGCAACCACCAAGCTACTTCCTGTCTCTGTGGATTTGTCTATTCTGTATTTTTCATATAAATGGCATCCTATAATATGTGACCTTTTGTGTCTTTCACTTTTGTAATATTTCATTTAGTATGGGGTTGGCCAAAAAGTTCCTTTGTTCGAACTAATATAGCCTAATACAATGTCTCAAGGTTCATCCACGTTGTAGCATGAATCCGCACTTCATTCCTCTTTATGGCTAAATGGTAAATATCCCATTGTATGGATATACTACATTTATTTATCCATTTATCAGACATTTGGGTTGCTTCCACTTTTTGGCAGTTATGAATAATGCTGTGTAAACATTCATGTACAAGTTTTGTATTGACATGTTTTCTGTTCTCCTGGGTATACACCTAGGAATGGAATTGCTTGGTTGCATGGCAACTCTGTTCAGCAATTTGAGGAACTGTTGAACTGTTTTACAATGCAACTGCACCATCTGACATTTCTACTGATAATGTACAAAGATTACAATTTCTCCACATTTTTGCTTGTTATCTTTTTGATTATAGTCATTCTGGTCAATGTGAAATATCTCATAGTAGTTTTTAAGTAATTAATTTTAAAATTAAAAAAATTTATTTCATTTTTATTTTTGGCTGCATTGGGTCTTTACTGCTGTGCGTGGGCTTTCTCTAGTTGCAGTGAGCAGGGGCTACTCTTCGTTGCAGCGCGTGGGCTTCTCATTGCGGTGGCTTCTCTTCTTGCGGAGAATGGGTTCTAGGCACGTGGGCTTCAGTAGTTGGGGCACATGGGCTCTAGAGCACAGGCTCAGTAGTTGTGGCACACGGGCTGTGGTGCACGGGACTTGTTACTCCGCAGCATGTGGGATCTTCCCTCACCAGGGCTCAAACCACTGCACCACCAGGGAAGTCCTCTCATGGTAATTTTGATTTGCATTTCCCTAGTAACTAATGATGTTGAACATCTTTTCATGTACTAATTGGCTCTTTGTATATCTTTTGGAGAAATGTATTCAGATCCTTTGCCAATTATTTAATTGGGTTGTCTTGGGTTGTCTTCTTTTTTTTTTGTGAATGGTTTTTTAAAAATTTATTTATTTTAATTTATTTTGTTTCTGGCTGCGTTGGGTCTTTGTTGCTGTGTGCGGGCTTTCTCTAGTTTTGGCGAGCAGGGGCTACTCTTCCTTGTGGTGCACGGGCTTCTCACTGTGGTGGCTTCTCTTGTTGTGGAGCACAGGCTCTAGGTGCGCAGGCTTCAGTAGTTGCAGCACGTGGGCTCAGTAGTTGTGGCTCACGGGCTCTAGAGTGCAGCCTCAGTAGTTGTGGCGCATGGACTTAGTTGTTCCACGGCATATGGGATCTTCCCAGACCAGGGCTCGAACCCATGTCCCCTGCATTGGCAGGCGAATTCTTAACCACTGTGCCACCAGGGAAGCCCTGGGTTGTCTTTTTATTGCTATAAGAGTTCTTTATATATTCTGGATACTAGAACCTTGTGAGTTACATGATTTGAAAACATTTTCTCCCATTCTATGGGTTGTCTCTTTGCTTTCTTGAGAGTACTTTTTAAGCACAAAAATTTTAATACTAATTCTAATTTACCTGTTTTTTCTTTGGTTGCTTGTGATTTATTTAGGGTGCCATAGTGAAGAAACTATTGCCTAGTCTAAGGTCATGAAGATTTACACTTGTGTTTTATTCTAAGTGTTTTATAAAAGTTTTAGGTCTTACATTTAGGTCTTTGATCCATTTTGAATTAATTTTTGTATGTGGTGTGAGGGCCCAGCTTTATTCATTGTATGTGGATGTCCAGTTGTTCTCAGCACCATTTGTAGAAAAGACTATTCATTCCCCCAGTGAATTGTCTTGGCATCCTTATCCAAAATCATTTAACATAAATGTATGGGCTTATTTCTGGACTCCCAGTTATATTCTAATTAATCTATGCCTATCCTTATGCCAGTACCACCGTCTTAAGTGTTGTAGCTTTGAAGAATGCTTTGAAATCTGGAAGTGTGAGTACTCTTTTTTTTTTCTTTTTAGTGTGAGTACTCTTAAATTTGTTCTTTTTCAAATTATTTTGGCTATTCTGGGTTGCTTACATGTCCATATGAATTTTAGGATAGTTTGCTAATTTTTGTGAAAAAGACAGTTGGAATTTTGGTAGGGGTTGCATTGAATCTGTTGATCAACTTAGGCAGTACTGCCATCTTAACAATGTTAAATCTTCCGATCTGTGAACATAGTTTTCCCATTTACTTAAGTCTTCTTTAATTTCTTTTTTTAAAATTTTGTTTCTTTCTTTCTTTGATTAATAGTAATCTTTTATTTATTTAATTATTTATATATTTATTTTTGGCTGTGTTGGGTCTTCGTTTCTGTGCGAGGGCTTTCTCTAGTTGCGGCAAGCAACTCTTCATCGCGGTGCGTGGGCCTCTTCACTATCGTGGCCTCTCTTGTTGCGGAGCACAGGCTCCAGATGCGCAGGCTCAGTAGTTGTGGCTCACAGGCCTAGTTGCTCCGCAGCATGTGGGATCTTCCCAGCACAGGGCTCGAACCCATGTCCTCTGCATTAGCAGGCAGATTCTCAACCACTGCGCCACCAAGGAAGCCCTTTTAATTTTATTTTATTAAAAAAATTATTTTTATTTTTATTTTTGGTGGTGTTGGGTCTTCGTTGCTGCACGTGGGCTGTCTCTAGTTGTGGTGAGGGGGCTACTCATTGTGGTGGCTTCTCTTGTTGCGGAGCACAGGCTCTAGGTGTGCGGGCTTCAGTAGTTGTGGCACGCTGGCTCACTAGTTGTGGCATGCGGGCTCTAGAGCGCAGGCTCAGTAGTTGTGGCGCACGGGCTTAGCTGCTCTGCGGCATGTAGGATCTTCCCTAATCAGGGCTTGAACCTATGTCCACTGCATTGGCAGGCAGATTCTTAACCACTGTGCCACCAGGGAAGCCCTGTTATTTTTGATGATAGTTCTATTCTTTTAAATTTTTCATTGTCTAAATGCCAGTTCTTGCCATTGCGGTTGTTTAATGTTTTTAGGATGTTAATGGCATGGGAATCATTTCTTGTTCAGAAGCCAGTAGAAATTTATACAAATATGTAAATGAAATTAACTTGTAAATGTGAAAAAATGAGTTTCAGATGCTATTGTGGTGATTTCTGTGTTTGGTTAGATTGAACTTGAGAGATTTTATTCCTTTTCACCCAGTATCAAGAGATTGTACAAGAAAATAAGATTTGCTGTTGTTACCATTATTTTTAGAGCTTGTTGCTGTTTTAGCTCTATAGGGTACACGTTAGAATTCAGTTAGCTGTGTTTTATGGAACAACAATTTATCAAATCCTAATTAGGTAAAGAGTATAATTTTGTATGTGATATTTGCTGGTGCTGATAGTGCCAATGCAGCAGTAACTTCATTGATTTCCACTGGTGAGATGTTATTAGACTTGCAAGTAAATGGCTCTTTTATTGCTTCATTTCTCTTTGAGTAGTTCATTATAAAGAACAATCAAAGAATTTTAAATCACATTATTCTGTTTTGGAGCTAGATGCATGTTTTTCTAAATCAGTTTCTAATTTTTACAGGTCCATTTTCAATTCAGAGTTTTAAAAGTTTGAAGGTAGAAAAGATTTGATACTTAGCCTATTAATTGCCCTCATACAACTCAGAAGAACTACAACTAGGGGGTCACATATGATAAAATCTCTTGTGGTCCTGGGTCCGTACGTAAGAAATTTATAAGAGAGAATTGTGAGGAACAGAAATGTGTTGCTGTGTGCGTGTGTGTGTGTGTTTTGTCACTGTCCAGAAATGAAGGCTCTGAGGCCTAACCTTGGGCTTTACTTCTTGTGTGAGAATCCAGTCACCCCCTCCCTGACTCTGAGTTCTCAGTACTCCTGCTATTCCCATAGCTACACAGTCTCTTCTGGTCCGGTCCAGGTAAGGCTGCAGAGGATCTGTGAGCCTCTACAGGTATTATATTTTTAAAAACTTTATATCTAAAATTATTTGGAATTATATCTGTAAATGACATCTAGTAATTTTTTTCTTTAAAAAGAATATTAAATACAGCATTAAAAAAAAATCTCAGGCAAAACTTTGTCTTCCCTTTCCATCCTTTTCTTCCAACTCTGTTTCCCAGAGGCAAACACTTTGAATAATTTCTTCATAGTAGCAACTTTTTTGCTCACCGATTGCCTCCAGCACCTTGATTAGTGCCTGTTTTTGGTGCCTAATACAGTTGACCCTTGAGTAATGCAGGAGTTAGGGACACCAACCCCCTGCACAGTTGAAAATCTTCATAAAACTTTTGACTCCCCCCAAAACTTAACTGATAGCCTACTGTTGACTGGAAGCCTTATACGTAACATAAACAGTTGATTAACACATATTTTGTATGTCATACAGAATATATACTGTATTCTTAAAGTAAGCCAGAAAAAAGAAAATGTTAGGAAAATCACAAGGAAGAGAAAATATACTTACAGTACTATGCTGTATTTATTGATACCATAAATCTAATTATAAGGTGAATTGTCTGTCAGTACCTACATCAGTATTGTCTTATACAATACAAAACACTGTAGATGTTATGTGTGTTACTAACACTAGACATTAAAAAGGAAAAAAAAATGTGAAAAGAAGTTCATATTTATTTACAGGTATAGTGATCCGTGCTATAGTGATCTTCATTGATAATGAAGAATCAGCAGTATGATTCTTTTTTTAAAAAAAATAAATAAATAAATTTATTTATTTTTGGCTCTGTTGGGTCTTTGTTGTTGCACGCGGGCGTTCTCTAGTTTCGGCGAGTGGGGGCTATCTCTGTTGTGGTGCGCGGGCTTCTCATTGGAGTGGCTTCTCTTGTTGCGGAGCATGGGCTCTGGCACGCAGGCTTCAGTAGTTGTGGCACGTGGGCTCGGTAGTTGTGGCTCTCAGGCTCTAGAGCGCAGGCTCAGTAGTTGTGGCGCACAGGCTTAGTTGCTCCGCAGCATGTGGGATCTTCCCAGACCAGGGCTCGAACCCGTGTCCCCTCCATTGGCAGGCGGATTCTTAACCACTGCGCCACCAAGGAAGCCCAGCAATATGATTCTTTATGGTAGCCTAGTGTAATTGATATGATTGCTTCACAGTAGCCTAGCCTGTACGATAATGAATGAATCATTTAAAAAGTTTTATGGCATAGAGTATTACAGTTATATTCATAGTACACTATTGGAAACATTGATACAATTTTTTAAAAAAACCCACCTACCTGTGATAATATGCTGATAAGCAGTTTTTCCAGTTACTAGAGAGAGAGGCAATTTAATATAATGTATGGTAATGTAATTCTTTGAAAGGAAAATTATAAAACAGTAAGAAAACTAACACAGTAGTTTTTATTAAATATCATTCACCTTATGCCTATATAAGGATAGACTACTATCCACATGTTTTATGAATTCATGACATACCTTTTTTTAAATAAACATTTAAGTGAAAAATCCCTTTTTAAATAAATTTATTTTATTTATTTATTTTTGGCTGCGTTAGGTCTTCGTTGCTGCGCGTGGGCTTTCTCTACTTGTGGCAAGCAGGGACTACTCTTCCTTGCGGTGTGCGGGCTTCTCATTGTGGAGGCTTCTCTTGTTGCGGAGCATGGGTTCTAGGCGTGTGGGCTTCAGTAGTTGTGGCTCGCGGGCTCTAGAGCACAGGCTCAGTAGTTGTGGTGCACAGGCTTAGTTGCTCTGCGGCATGTGGGATCTTCCCAGACCAGAGATTGAACCCATGTCCCCTGCATTGGCAGGCGGATTCTTAACCACTGTGCCACCAGGGAAGTCCCAACATACCTTTTTCTTAATTTTTTTGATATTTCTAAGCTACGTGGTTCATCTGTGAATTCTTTTCCTTTCTTTTTTTTTTTTTTTTTTTTGGGGGGGAGCTGTGTAGTATGTGGGATCTCAGTTCCCTGACCAGAGTTCGAACTTGCGCCCCCTCCATTGGAAGCACGGAGTCTTAACTACTGGACTGGCAGGGAAATCCGCATTTGTGAAGTTTTTCAAATTGTTGCAAACCTCTAAAAAATTTTCCAATGTACTGTATTTATTGAAAAAATTCACATATAAGTGGACCCGTGCAGTTCAAACTCACATTGTTCAAGGGTGAACTGTAAATCTTGGTTGAATGAATGCAAAAAGTTTGTCCTTATTCTCTTTTAAGACTTGATAGTTGACTATGCAATTCTAGGTTGAATGTCATTTTTCCTCTTGGATGGCATTGCTGTGCTGTCTTAGCACAGAATGTTGCTGTTCATCTGTGATTCCACTCGGATTCTGGTTTCTTTGCTTGTGCCTACACTTCTTTCCTGTAAATGGTTGCAATCTTCTCATGCTGTCACTTAAAAAAAAAAGTTAAGTATGACACGAATTCAATCAGGACACTCAGTCTCACTGGACACTTAGTAAGGGGAAATTTTCTTGAATCATCTCTTTGATAGGTCTTCCCTCATCCCCCCCACCCCCACCCCCACCGAAATAAACAAACAAAGAGGTAAAAGAATCTGTTATCTCTGTTGTTGCTTTATGGAACTTTTGTTAGTGGGATGTTGGACATCATGCATTCTTCTTTACTATTTTAATCTTTTGGTTTTCAGTTATCTTTTGTTTTAATTTCTAGGAGATTTCATTAACATTATCCTCTAATCCTTCTATTAGTTTTTTATTTGTGTTATCAAATTTGAAATGTGTTATACTATTTGTTTCTGATTGTACTCTTTTTAACTGGAGTATTCTGGGATTAAGTTATTGTGTTATAGATAGACTTTCAACCCGTTTCTCCTGCTTTTTTGCTCTCACCCTACTTTCTTTCTCATAATACTTGGTAGCTTCAAGGGATACGTCAGTACTCGCCCTGTGCCCACCTTCTCCGTGGCATCCCTCTCTGTACGCACATAGATTTTCACTTCCTTCTCTTGACTAAGTGTGTACTTTTCCTTTTTTTTAATCTATTTTCCATCTTTTGTTGTTGTTGTTGAAAATCTTTCTTCCATTGTTGCTTTTTTTTTTTTTGCGGTACACAGGCCTCTCACTGTTGTGGCCTCTCCCGTTGCGGAGCACAGGCTCCGGATGCGCAGACTTAACAGCCACGGCTCACGGGCCCAGCCGCTCCACGGCATGTGGGATCCTCCCAGACCGGGGCACAAACCCGTGTCCCCTGCATCGGCAGGCGGACTTTCAACCACTGCGCCACCAGGGAAGCCCTGTTGCTTCATTTTTTATTGTCATTGAACTGTTAATACATTTTCATTGATATTTTGGTGTAGTTTCATGGGGGAAGAGGAGATAGATGCATATGTTCCATCTGCCATCTTAAAATTGGAGTTCTTCCTTTGAGGCCTGGGTAACTTAATTTTATGGTTGTAATTCAAATGACAAGTTAAATGTGTAAATTTAAAATCAGTTCGTTTGAAAAAAATATTGAATGAAAGAAAGGCTGATTAAGTCTATCTTAATAACCAAATAGGTAATGTACTTTGTAATAATGCCTTTTTTGAATTTTATTTGTGTAGAAGAAATTGAGGAAGAATCTGAAACAACAATTGAGGCTGACTTGACGGATAAACAGAAACATCAGTTGAAACATAGGGAGCTCTTTTTGTCTCGCCAATACGAATCTCTGCCTGCAACACATATCAGGTAAGAACTTTTTAGAAGTTGATCTGAAGTACTCAGTAATATTGTGAGAATTGGGAAAAAGAAACAAACAAACTAAAACAACCTTTTTGAAGCATTTTTCAAACTCTCCCCAACAATCTTGCTCAAATTAGTTCACTAAAGGCTTCATTATGTAATCTTATCTTGGAAATTTATAGTGTATACTAGCATTTTAAAGCCCTGCACATGTTCTGTAGTAAAGTAACCATGTTAGCTTTGTTTTAGTCCAGACTTTTCCAGTTTATTTAAGTATGTATTAGCATCTTGCAGAACAGTGTCCAGCAGATACCATTTTGGGAAATGCTGGTCTTCTCCAGATTCCCAGAAAATAATATAGTCATTGGAGTCCAAGAACTAAAACCTGGTTCTAGATCTGGTTCCCGGCACTTGTCTCTTGACCTTGTAGGATACGAGGCTTTTGATTTATTTATTTATTTTTGAGGTCCTCTGGGATGAAAACTTTATATTCTTTATTACTCGCTCACTTGTATCTGATCTGTGTAATGATGGGATGTAAAAGTGAAATCCAGTCCCTGGTTTGTAGTTTTGGGAGAATGGTGGTGGTCTTTTTGATCCGGTAGTGGTAAGATTTAAGCATAGATACAATTGAGCTCTTTCTGAACTCAAACACTTCAGAAGGAGTTGGCATTTACTCAGCCTTCGAGAGACTGGGGGGCATGTTTCAGATAAAGGGAACAGGTAAGCATGGGTGTGTGCAGGGAACAGCCTGTGTCCAGGATGCAGTGTTTTTATCCTCTAACGTTAAAGGAATTCCTTCAACTGTTGTTCACTATCTTTACTTCTTTTATTCAACTCCTCACTAGTTATTATTGTCTTAAAAACTGTTTATATATGGAAATAAAATGTATTAACTGTTTATTTAAAAAAAAATTGGCCCCTCTTCTTTAGCCGTGAATGTCGGTATTGTATCTAAGTCTGTCTTTTTTGGGCTCAGACATGTTTGGAGACTTCCTGAAGCTCCAGTTTGGTCTTTGTAACACAAACACACATGCCCCAACTCCCCGGACCTTTGTGTATTCTTATACTTCTCTTTTCAGAAATGGACACAGAGATCTTCTAAGGCAGGAAGTATATCACAAAGATACCAGAATCACCTTTCTCCAAATCTTTTCAGAGATAACTTGATCTTCCTCAGTAGTTAACATCATATCATTGCTTTATTTAGGTTTTTTTGGGGACACTGTGTTTATTTTTGTTTCAGAATTGCCTTTAGTAGTATAAAATTGAAAGTAAATGTCCATTAGTAGGGAATTAGTTAAATGAATTATGATACAGCAACTACAACAGAATATTAGATTTCTGTTGTTATAGAAAAATTCTATTGTATGTTGATAACTAGAAAATAATCAAATTCAAGAAAGTATGTAACAATGGGGACACTGTGTTTAGATTGGCTAGAGTTAGTATGTTCTGTGTGACTTACGTCCTGTGTTAGAAAAGATAATCAGGCCAGATAATGTGGGAATAGTATTTAACCTAAAAATAGGGGTATTTCAAGAAATAAGAAAATTGTTTTAAAGATATAGGTAACTAATAAATGCTGAAGAGCCATATGCATTTATCATTTAATTGGAAGAAGCTAGAATATAAAGATTCATTTTAAGCTCAAGAAGTTATGTGGCCAGTCATAAGACTCTTGCCAGAACAAGAATCTGACAAATGGTTTTAAAAATGTATCCAAAACACGCAAGTATATTTTTAATTTACCCTCCTGATAGCTTGGAATCTGTTTATAAGTAATGTTGGTTTCCTTTAACAGATTGCTTGGAATGGAAAAACTAGTGAAGTATTTTTCATGTTTCATAAGGACTGAGAGAGTATATTGAAATGTAATTATCAAGACACCCCTTTGTTGAACATAGAAATTACATAGAATATACAATCATTCAGTCATGTTGCACACATTTCCTGAGTATATTCTCAATTAGGGAGCTTGCTAACTGCTTGATAAATAAGACAAGGTTCCCCAGCTTGTAAACTTAAGGAGTTTACCTGGTGGCAATTATTTTGAATTATGAGGAAGAGATATAGACATTTGAAGCATTTGTTTTTTTTAATTTTTTTGTTCTCCAAGCTGAGAGGGAGTAGTGTGGAGGCATATTTTCTCATTTATGGCTCTCATTTTCAAACAGCTGAATGGATTTAGGGGCAGTCCCCAGCCAAAGCACAAAGCTGTGCTAACCAGCCCTCATGCTGATGTAGAACAAGTGCACATTGGAGTGATCTTGACATTTTGCTAACGTTGAAGTCATGCCCTATTTATCTGTGCTTTAACAGGAGAAAATTACTGAAGTCCCATTGTTCTTTGGCAGCAAAGAGGGGTAATTTGATGAATACTGGCTTTTTATTCTTAGGGGCATTATTAAGTGCCCAGAATTTCCTTGGTGCTGTATGGAACAGAGGAGAAAACCTGACTGAGGCATTCCTGAGGTCCTTTGTAGTTTGTGAGCTATAATACTAACTGGGTGCTACAAGCTTCCCAAAGTGGCAGGGAGGCAACTCTTCCTACCTTCTGATTTCATTGGAAGAGAATGAATAGGACCAGGACTTTTCTGGGTAGAGTTAATGATTCAGCTCTTGTTGAGGATTTGTTTATATCTATCTTGTTAGGATAGATAGGATTTGAACATGAGAATTCCTTTGGAACACTTTTTGGGGTGAAGGGGAGAGACAGCATGCTTCTTGCACAGTGCCTTAGGTCATTAATAATAGATTATATGCTGCGTGGGCTATAAAGCACTATAAAATTTATTGTTATGCCAGGTGCTAGACCTGTCACTGTGTGTGTGTGTGTGTGTGTGTGTGTGTGTGTGTGTGTGTGTGTGTTTGTTTGTGTAGAATACTGTGTTCAGTTATATAGAGCCCATGTTTATTGAACTTGGCTTTTAAAAATTCTAACATTTATTGAACCTTTGTGATAGGTGTTATTTCAGTTGCTTTACCTGTATTTTATTTGATCTTCCCAATGACTTTGTAATGTAGGTCCTCTTATTATCCTCATTTTACAGATGAGGAAACTGAAGCAAAAAAGTTAAGTTTTCAGTCTCACGGCTTTTAAATGGCAGATTCAGATTTTGAATTCAGATCACGTGGTGGCAAATATACAATATTATGATATATCAAGCTTTCACATGGAGGGCTAAGCAGAGTCAACATCAAGCATTCACATGGAGGGCTAAGCAGAGGATAGGAAATCTGTTTTGTGTACATATTTTTTGTCACCAAACGAAATGAATTTATAAAGCATGTATAGCAACCATGAGAAAGGGAGAAACGGAAAAGTTTCTAGTCAACAAGAGGTATTTGGGGGATGGAATACTGAAGTTCTTGTCTTAACACTCAGTGTTGATGAGGGTGGGGAAATAGATAACTCTTCTATATTCGAATGTTAATATAATCAGAGAAATCAAACTTTAATGTGTGAATATCCTTTGACCCGGCAATTCCACTTTTTTGATTTTATCTAACAGAGGTTCTCATGCAAGTGTGTAGAAATATATATACTGATATGTTTATTGCAGAATTGTTTTATTTTTTTAGTCAAAGATTTTTTTGCAAATAAATGAGGTCATTTTCATTCATAGATAGGAGTCAGCATCACAAATGTAAGTAGGAACTTGGTATTTGATAGATTTCAGGATTGCACTACTATCAGAAAATGCAAGCAACTTTCATATTTATTCTTTTCTATATTTCTACTTTTCTCTGAAATGAAAGCACATTAGATATATAATGGAAAAAGTATTATTTAAAAGTTTGTCTTAGAGGAAGACATAGGCAGGACACTCTATGACATAAATCACAGGAAGATCCTTTTTGACCCACCTCCTAGAGGCATGGAAATAAAAACAAAAATAAACAAATGGGACCTAATGAAACTGCAAAGCTTTTGCACAGCAAAGGAAACCATAAACAAGACCAAAAGACAACCCTCAGAATGGGAGAAAATATTTGCAAATGAAGCAACTGACAAAGGATTAATCTCCAAAATTTATAAGCAGCTCATGCAGCTTAATAACAAAAAAACAAACAACCCAATCCAAAAATGGGCAGAAGACCTAAATAGACATTTCTCTAAAGAAGATATACGGACTGCCAACAAACACATGAAAAAATGCTCAACATCACTAATCATTAGAGAAATGCAAATCAAAACTACAATGAGATATCATCTCACACCAGTCAGAATGGCCATCATCAAAAAATCTAGAAACAATAAATGCTGGAGAGGGTGTGGAGAAAAGGGAACCCTCTTGCACTGTTGGTGGGAATGTAAATTGATATAGCCACTATGGAGAACAGTATGGAGGTTCCTTAAAAAACTAAAAATAGAACTACCATATGACCCAGCAATCCCACTACTGGGCATATACCCTGAGAAAACCATAATTCAAAAAGAATCATGTACCAGAATGTTCATTGCAGCTCTATTTACAATAGCCCGGAGATGGAAACAACCTAAGTGCCCATCATCGAATGAATGGATAAAGAAGATGTGGCACATACATACAATGGAATATTACTCAGCCATAAAAAGAAACGAAATTGAACTATTTGTAATGAGGTGGATAGACCTAGAGTCTGTCATACAGAGTGAAGTAAGTCAGAAAGAGAGAGACAAATACCGTATGCTAACACATATATATGGAATTTAAGAAAAAAAAATGTCATGAAGAGCCTAGGGGTAAGACAGGAATAAAGACACAGACCTACTAGAGAATGGACTTGAGAATATGGGGAGGGGGAAGGGTAAGCTGTGACAAAGTGAGAGAGAGGCATGGACATATATACACTACCAAACGTAAGGTAGGTAGCTAGTGGGAAGCAGCGGCATAGTACAGGGAGTTCAGTGCATAGCACAGGGAGATCAGCTCGGTGCTTTGTGACTGCCTGGAGGGGTGGGATAGGGAGGGTGGGAGGGAGGGAGACACAAGTAGGAAGAGATATGGGAACATATGTATATATATAACTGATTCATTTTGTTGTAAAGCAGAAACTAGCACACCATTGTGGAGCAATTATACTCCAATAGAGATGTTAGAGAAAAAGGAAAAAGTTTGTACATTTGGACATTAGAGAGGGGAAATGCCGTTTTGCATCCATTTTAATCCCCTGCCTTGCGTGACAACCTGGCTGGTTTTGATGAAGACAGAATAGATGGGAATCTACTAAAAGCTAAACTCATCTTTATTCTCCCTTCCCCAGTAGTAGTAAAGTACAATAGAAACATTAGCTCCTGTTACTGTTTGATAGCAGACCTGTTTCTAATTTAGGGGTACATTTTCCAAATGTTTTTGTTGCAAAATGCTGTTTCCTTCAAGAATTATTCTGTCGGTTTATATTCCCACCACAATATATTATAAATATGCCCATTTTGCTGTTTCCTCACCATCACTGCATGTTAAAATTTAAAAGTAAACTTTTATTGTTTATTTTATGATAATGGAAGAATTATAATTTATTGTTGAAATGGGAAAAACACACAAAAAAGACACACACACCCCTGTAATCCCTCCACCAAGCAGCACTGACATTTTGGTGTATCTTCAGTGCATTTTCATTCCTAATCTTATGTGTATTCTTTGGATTTGGGCTGCACATTGTTGGAGTTTATTCAATGGCAGAGGAGCTACATTCCTTGTGTGCAGCTTCCTGTCGTTAAGCAGTGCTTATTCTTCAGTACTGCTATTGTCATCTTTGCTCTTTCTAGGTTGGTTGGTTTGTTTTTAAATATGTGAGAAATTTGGTAGGAAAATGAATGATGGAACAGCAGGAGGAGGGGAGGAGGACAGTTAAATAAAGGCTGGAAAAATTCCATTCTTGAGACATTAATAGACATGCCTGATAGGTTTGATATATGTGAAGGAGCAGAATGAATCTAGAGTAAGAATACTTTGGGGAACTCCCTGGCAGTCCAGTGGTTAGGACTCGATGCTTTCACTGTAGGGGGATGGGGGGCGGGGGGGGAGGGGGATGGGACAGGACTTAAGATCCCGTAAGCTGCGAAAAACAAACAAAAAACCAAAAAATTAATATTTTGTTACTCAGAAAGAGTGCTCATTCAAAAACCAGTCCAAGTGTCACGATCTTATAATGGGCAGAGATTTCTTAATTAAGGTCATGAAGATATTCTTCTATGTTTTCTTGAAGTTTTACTATCCCACCTTTTATATTTAGGTCTGTTTTATGCATATGGTGTGAAGAGAGGTCAGTTAGAAAATTAAGTTTAAAAAGATAACTGTTTACAGTATCATCAAACAATATCAAACACCTAGGAATAAATCTAAAGAAAGACGTCCAGGGGTTCACTGGTGGCACAGTGGTTAAGAATCCGCCTGCCAACGCAGGGGACACGGGTTCGAGCCCTGGTCCGGGAAGATCTCATATGCCGCGGAGCAACTAAGCCTGTGTGCCACAACTACTGAGCCTGCATCCCACAACGACTGAAGCCCACATGCCTAGAGCCCGTGCTCCGCAACAAGAGAAGCCACCTCAGTGAGAAGCTTGCATGCTGCAACGAAGCCCCAACGCAGCCAAAAGTAAGATAAAAATAAATTAAAAAAAATAAAAGATGTCTAAAAAAAGGGAAAGATGTGTAAAAACTCCACACAGAAATTACAGAGTATTGCTAAAGGAATTAAAGATTAAGTAAATAAATGACAGTAAGTCTGTTTTTCCCAAATTGATCCAAAGATTCAATGTAATTCCAAAGAAAAGCTTAGCAGGGTTGTGTGTGTATGTGTGTGTGTGTCTGTGTATGTGTGTATAAATTGAGAAGCTGAGTCCAAAATCTCTGGGAATCAAAAGGACCAAGAACATTTCAAATCATGGTTCTTGTACTTCTGGATGTCCCTGTAGACCCATTCAAGAGGGCCTTTTTGAGATCAAAACTATTCTCATAACAACAGTAAGATGTTATTTGCCTTTTCTCCATGTTGATTTTGCAAAAGCAAAATCATGTGCAAAAGCAGTGGTGGGTAAACTGCTGGCACCAAGTCAGCAGGAATCACGTCAGTGTCACCAAACTGTGCTATATTCGTCACTGTACTGTATGCATTTGCAATTAAGAAAAGAAAAAAAAAAAGACAAGTTCCACTTAAGAATGTTCTTGGCAAAACAGTACCATTTATTAATTTTAATAAGTCTCAAATGCCTTTTTTTTAAAATTGAGGAAAAATTCACACATGTTAACCACTGTACAGTATACAGGGTACAATTCAGTGGCATTCAGTATAAAAAATTCAGTATACTGACAACGTTGTGCAACCATCACCTCTCCCTTATTTCAAGAGATTATACATCTTCATTTTCCGACGTATGTAAGTCAAATCATTATGCTGTACCCCTTAAACTTACATGGTGCTGTATGTCAATTATACCTCAATAAAACTGGAAGAAAAAAGAGATTACACATCTTTTTAATGTTCCATGTGCTGAAAAGGGAAGCATGCATAAATCGTTTCTGCTGCATATGAAAGTGTGATGATCATTTTGAGAAAAAACTCATGGGCTTTTTTGAAATATGAGCTAAACTAGCTACCTTTTTCATGGAACACCATTTTTGCCTGAAATAACCACTGAGAGATGAACTGTGGTTATTTTTTTTTAATTAATTAATTAATTTTTTTGCGGTACGCGGGCCTCTCACTGTTGTGGCCTCTCCCATTGCGAAGCACAGGTTCCGGACGTGCAGGCTCAGCGACTGCGGCTCACGGGCCCAGCCACTCCGCGGCATGTGGGATCTTCCCGGACCGGGGCACGAACCCGCGTCCCCTGCATCGGCAGGCGGACTCTCAACCACTGCGCCACCAGGGAAGCCCGAACTGTGGTTATTGAGGCATGAGTATTTGATGGATGTTCTTTGAAAATGAAGTAAACTAGTTACTTATGTGAAAACCTAGTTGTCTGTTAAGCCAGACATTGAAGAGATTTGTAAAAATGTAAAATAACGCCACTGTTCTCATTAATTTTGGGGGGGGAATATAGTAATTATTAATAACAAATATTTGCTAATATGTTTATTTTTATTTTAAATTAATTAATGTTAAATTTTTAGTTTTAATTTCTATCATGGTAAATATTGATAGATGTAACCCACAAAGGCAAAAGTTCATTGAGGTTCTCAATAATTTTTAGGAACTTAAAAGAGATCTTGAGGGGGCTTCCCTGGTGGTGCAGTGGCTACGAGTCCACCTGGCAGTGCAGGGGACACGGGTTCGAGCCCTGGTCCGGGAGGATTCCACGTGCCGCGGAGCAGCTAAGCCTGTGCTCCACAGCTGCTGAGCCTGCACTCTGGAGCCCGTGAGCCACAGCCGCTGAGCCCGCATGCCACCACTAGTGAAGCCCGAGCACCCTAGAGCCTGCTCTGTGCAACAAGGGAGGCCACTGCAATGGGAGGCCCGCGCACCACAATGAAGGGTAGCCCCCGCTCACTGCAGCTAGAGAAAGCCCGCGCCCAGCAGCAAAGACCCAACGCAGCCTAAATAAATAAAAAAATAATAAAAAAAAAATAGAGATCTTGAGACCAAAAAGTTTGAGAACCATTGATAAAGTCAGTCTTGAAGAACAAAAATGTTAGAGGTTTATATCATTCGATATTAAGACACTTGTATAGCTACAGTAATTAATGTAGGGTAGTACAGGTAAGTGGATTGTGAAATAAACCAGTGGAACAGAATAGAAAAGCCAGAACAGACCCGCATATATAGTACAACTTGATATTTGATGAAGGTGCCTTTGCAGTGTTGTGGAGAAAGGGTGGTCTTTTCAGTATATGGTGCCAAATCAGTTGGGGCCCTAGGGGAAAATAAATGAAGGCTTCCCTTTGTCTCTCCCTATCTCTCTCTCCCCTCCTCCCCCGCCCCCGCTATTTTTTTGTTGATGAATTGAGGATTTTGTTTCTCACCGTTTGGATTTTGCTGATTGTATCCCCCTGTGTTCAACCACGTTCCCCTCTCCCTCATATTTCTCGTGAATTGGTAATAGAGGACGTGGTTTCCTTCATTCCTCCTGCCCTGCCTTGGGGAAGAGTGAAGTACAAGAGACAAAAACTTCTTCATAGGCGGTGTACATTAGGAGGTACATAATCTCTCATTTCTGGATGTTACTGGCATTTATTTGATGCTTATTGCCTGGAGTTCCATTAATCACAGTTATAGAGTGGTGATATTCTAATTATACTGTTCTTCATATACTAGTTGGAAGGCTTCTGTGTTTTTTGGTTATGACTCTTAATTTTAGTTTTATGTTTTAGTGTATAACAACTTACAGCAGAGGCTATCAACTTTATCAGACTCAGCCTCTCTTTTACATATTTTTTAATACTTCCTATGCTATTCTGGAATGAAATTCATAGATAATTTATTACTACACATGTGATACATAGTTTGGCTTGGAATTTAATTTTGGGTTGAAGATGACTAACCCCATTGTCCTCAAACATCTATTGTCATTGAAAGTAGTTTTATATCACATAGATTCTCCATACTCTGCATATTACCTGTTTTTTTCCAGCTTTTAAATCTTAGAATTCTCTTATCCATTGTATCCTGAAATTTCAGGGATGCCTCAATGGTGAGGATATTTGGTAGATCATTTTATTCTATTTTATTTATTTATTTTTAAAGCTTAAAGGTTAAAAAAAATATTTATTCCTCCCTCCCTTCTTTCCTCCCTCCCTCCCCCCTCCCTTGCCCCCTCACTTCCTGAAGGCTTCTTAGTTGTGGCATGCTTGCAGGATCTAGTTCCCAGACTGGGGATCAAACGGGGTGGGGGGGCGGGGGGGGGACGGGCCCTGCATTGGGAGCACGGAGTCTTACCCACTAGACCACCAGGGAAGTCTGTGTTGAGGCCTTTTAAAAATCTTCAGAGAAAACCAATTTTTACAGATTTATGTTTATTGATAAATAAGTAGTAATGCTAAGTTTTAAGTATACAAGTAATAAAATAGAACTCCACTGTGGATTAGCAGTCTCTCTCCAGTTTGGCTACTAACGTTAAAGAAACTTACTTGGAATCTTTAAAACAAAATTCAAACAAAGGCAGTTTTCTTCCTGTACATTTCATTGTGTCAGTATTTTTATTTTAAGATGTTAGATTTTTGCAATTTTCTTGGTATCTGTAAACAAAATTTAAGTTAGCCAGAAGAGTGCTATTGAGACTATAAGTAGTGCTACTTAAGAGATGAATGTAACATAAAGATAGTTATTTTCTTAGTACGCTTAGGCTCTTAGGATTGCTAAGGAAGAGGAGGACTAGAGGAAGAACATAGAAATGGGAAAAATCATATCACAATTTAACATTTTAAAGTCTACATGTTTAGCACACCTTTTCTTGAATGTTGTGTTTATACTATATAATCTTTCCTTTGAAATGATCAACCCTGTGGGTTGAAGTGTTTTCTTCTCCAACTAAAGTCATAATGCAGAAATGCATTTGGCTGGGGCTTCCCTGGTGGCGCAGTGGTTGAGAATCTGTCAGTGCAGCGGACACGTGTTCGAGCCCTGGTCTGGGAGGATCCCACATGCCGCGGAGCAACTGGGCCCCGTGAGCCACAACTACTGAGCCTGGGCGTCTGGAGCCTGTGCTTCGCAACAAGAGAGGCCGCGATAGTGAGAGGCCCGCGCACCGCGATGAAGAGTGGCCCCCGCTTGCCACAACTAGAGAAGGCCCTCGCACAGAAACGAAGATCCAACACAGACATAAATAAATAAATAAATTTAAAGACTAAAAAAAAAAGAAAGAAATGCATTGGGCTGTATCACAGGATAGCCTACATATTGTCCCGAGTACTGGTGTTCCACATGGTTGTGGAAAGAAATGCTTGTGAGATTTTCCTAGTAATCAAAACAATTTGTTTGTCATCCTATCTTGGAGAAGAGGAGCTTCCTAATCCTAGCACCTTCTTTTGAACATTCTACTTTCTCCTAGTTATAAAAGGGAAAGGTGGCACCAAGAGAGGGTTTTTTTCCCCCTTGAATTCCTCTTTGATAGCTTCTTTCATGTTTGTTACCAGATCTCCAGGATCACGGGTTAATAACTTGTTGCTTTGCTTTCTTCCCCGTGCCACAGACGGAAGGGGCTTCCCAAAGCACTGCTTGTCATGCTTCTTCACAAAATCCACTGAGCTATCACATTGAGCTCAAACTTCTCTTCTTGGCATTTCATTCCTGTCTTACCTACTCACGCAACTTCTCTGACATTGACCTTGGCATTTATACTACTCTGATACTGCTACTGTTCATTTCTAAAAATTTTAGAAATCTCTCTTCACTTTCTCTTCTCCACTCCCTTTCCTTTGTATTTCCAGTATATCACAATTTTATTTAACTTAATAATCTGTATTTTGTGAACGCATAAATATTCCTCACATAATTCATTGTTGTACAATCTCATGTTTTCCTTGGAGTTAATAACTGTTTTGCCTTTTCCTTTTGATTAGTCTTCTAAAATGTAAAAAATTTTAGTTCTTGCTTATCTGAAAATGTTTGTCACACTTGACTGATGTTTGTTGAGGCATATACTTCTGGTTTGGAAATAATTTCCCTCAGAATTTTGAATCTTTTCATTTGACCTATCTTACATTGCTGCTGTTGAGAAATGTAATCTTATGAAAGCATTTTGGATCTTTGAACTTCATTAAGTTTTTAAAAATTTGTTCATTGTATTCCGTGGATTAAATGCTGTATAAAACTGTTTGCTGAATTTCCAGTCACAGAACCAGGCATGGTTCTTTACATGAAAAAATGCTCAGAATTCAGTTTGTGGCTAATATAAGACTCATAAGACCAATGACACAAATGCCCCTGTTTTGGGGGGCGTCTTAAAAAAATAAGCATTTTATTTTGGGATACTTTTAGAGTTACAAACAAAGCTGCAAGGATGGTATAGAGAGTTCCCGTGTACTCTTCACTCAGTTTCCCCTAATGTTGATGATTTATAGAATCATTACATCTTTATCAAAGCCAAGAAATTGACATAGATGTATTACTATTGACTAAGCTCCAGACTTTATTCAGATAGTACCATTCTTTTTCTGATGTCCTTTTTTTGTTTCACGATTTACTCTGACATTTCATTTAGGTATCATGTCTCCATAGTTTCCTCTGGTGTGTATCCCAGTCTTTCCTTGTTTTTCATGACCTTGACAATTTTGAAGAATAATATATATATATTATATATATTTTTAATAATAACTTTATTGAGATATTGTGATGGTTAATTTCATGTGTCAACTTGACTGGGGCTATGTGAGGCCCAGATATCTGGTTAAGCATTCTGGGTGTGTCCGTGAGGATGTTTCCGGAAGAGATTATTAGAATCAGTAGACTGAGTAAAGCAGATTGCCCCCCCCCCCCGTGTGGGGGAAACCTCTTCTAATCTGTTGAAGATCTGAAAAGAGCAAAAAGGTAGAGGAAGGGAGACTTCTCTCTCTGTGTGACTGAGTAAGCTGCGACCTCGGTCTCCTGCCCTCGGACTGGGATTTACAGCATCAGCACTCCTGGTTCTCAGGCCTTTGGACTTGGACCAGAACTACACATTTTGTTTACCCATTCATCAGCTGATGGAAATTTGGGTTGTTTCCACTTCTTGGCTGTTATGAATAATGCTGCTGTGAACATCCGTGCACAGGTTTTTGTGTGGATGTATGTTTTCTTTTCTGGTATCACGCTTAGGAGTGGAATTGCCGGGTCAGAGGGCAACTCTGTTTAACATTTTGAGGAACGGCCAAACTGATTTCAGAAGTGACTGCACAGTTTTATATCCTCACCAGCAAAGTGTTAGGGTTCCAGTTTCTCCACATCCACGTCGACACTAGTTACTGTCTGTGTTTTTCATTGTAGGCATCCTTGTGGTTTTCTGTGAAGTGTATCTCACTGTGGTTTTGAGTTTGCGTTTTCCTAATGGCTGAGAATGTTGAGCGTCTTCCCCCCGCCACACTGGCAAATAGTTTGTTTTTGCATATGTTAAAAATTGAAATATGGTTGACATACAACATTATGTTAGTTTCAGGTGTACTAAATAGTTATTTGACATTTGCGTACATTATGAAATGATCACAATAAGTCTAGTAATCATCTGTCCGCATACAAAGTTACAATTAGGTTCATTGCTTGAGGTTCAGGGTAAAACAATTGGGTTATCTATATTCAGAAGTTGATAATAGTTCCTTTAGTTTGCTGTTAGCTTAAAATTTATCATGCTTTTTCCTGTGAGCCAAGATTTGTTCAGCATAAAGGAAGCCAACACTTTAAATCTCTTTTTAAACTACTTTTATCAACAACTCTTGGCGTGATGGTACATGTGTTAATTACATATTCATATTTACTTCATAAAATAATTCTGACTGAACCTCTTACTTTGTTAGCTGTTAATATATGTACATGAAAATTTAAGTGTCACATTTTCATTTTTAATGGGGGAAAAGGTACAATATACTACATTAAAGAAAAATTAAGAACTAAAATTACCTATTATCCTTTCCTCTTTGCATAAAATCTGCATTTCCAAAAATAACTTATATTTTAGATTGGTTGGGATATCTATCCTTCTATTGGTTTTGTAATCATGTTGTACCTCTAAAACAGTATAATCAGTGTTTCCTTATCTCCTGATATAAATATGAAAATAATGGTTTAGTTATTAAATTCTTTTGTCATTTCAGACAGTATGGAGGCAACTTTATGCTATATTGGGTTTTTTTGTTTGTTTTTGGGGTTTTTTTGCGGTACGCAGGCCTCTCACTGTTGTGGCCTCTCCCGTTGTGGAGCACAGGCTCCGGACGCGCAGGCTCAGTGGCCATGACTCATGGGCCCAGCCGCTCCGCGGCATGTGGGATCTTCCCGGACCCGGGGCATGAACCTGTGTCCCCTGCATCGGCAGGCGGACTCTCAACCACTGCGCCACCAAGGAAGCCCTATGCTATATTCTTTTAATGAATTTTCAGTGTCTGTTATCCTATAAAATTCAAGTGATATCTATTAGAATAACATCTACAGCATCTGCTCCTCTCCATTTAAAAAAAAAACAAACCTGACTTTAGAGAACTTAAAAAAATATTTTTTCTAGGTGATTAAGTATTAAATGTTAGAAATACTGCTTTGTCAGCAGTTATTGAGGCAAGAGAAGTAAATGAAACTATTTTTGGAAATCCCGTTTGTTGCTTAAGCACTCTTGCATGTATGAGCATGTATTCACAGGTCATAAGAGGTTCTTCTATGGCAGCTGTAGATGCGGTAACAGCAACAGAGCAATTTCCCTGCTCGTAATTCTGTCCTTTGTAAGAGCTTGTCATGTAATTGTTGACTTTACATATGCATTGAAGTAATAATGTTAATTTTTCTGCTTCAGTAATATGCATGAATAAAATATATTAGAAAAGCAGAAAACCTTTATAGCTCCTGGTAATCAAATTAGAGATTTGACAGGATAATATGGAAATACCACATGCTCACAGAGAAATCTTATTTTTTTAAAAAATAAATTTATTTATTTATTTTTGGCTGCATTGGGTCTTCTTTGCTGCAAGCGGGCTTTCTCTAGTTGCGGTGAGCAGGGGCTACTCTTCGTTGTGGTGCAGGGTCTTCTCATTGTGGTGGCTTCTCTTGTTGCGGAGCACGGACTCTAGGCGCGTGGGCTCAGTAGTTGTGGCTCGCAGGCTCTAGAGCGCAGGCTCAGTTGTTGTGGTGCACGGGCTTAGCTGCTCTGCAGCCTGTGGGATCTTCCTGGACCAAGGCTCGAACCCATGTCCCCTGCATTGGCAGGTGGATTCTTAACCACAGCGCCACCAGGGAAGTCCCTGAGAGAAATCTTTTGAAGTGATAACAACCTAAGATGATTAACAGAGAAAGATGTTTTGATGAGAGGAAATCTTTTTTTAGATTTAAGGAATATACAGTTGCAAAATGTTTAGTAAACTATAATTTTTTTCTTTTTAGTAAACTATAAGTTTTTACTTATGTGTTAATATTTTACTTTTGCAAAAGTTTTGCTTTTGGTAATTTTTTCCTTTGAATTGTATTTCACTCTGATAATCTAACAACAAGCTTCCTATTTAATGTATATTTGATGCATTTGTTTTTGCAGGCTATTTCATGGGGAGCAAGTAGTGACTTTTGTTTAGAAAATCAAATGATATTATGACATTTAAAAAATATTTTGTGAGCCCTGACCAATATCTGTAACTTGAATAGTCTATCAAAATTTTCCTGTCAAATTTGTAGCTATATTGAAGTTTTCAAGCTGGGAGGATGATTTTAAAAGTGGTAATAAATACAACTACCTGAATAACCGTGATTTTTCTCAGGTCTAGATAAGCCTTTTTTACCTCTTTTTAAAAATATTTATTTATTTATTTATTCATACATACATACGTACATCTTTATTGGAGTATACTTGCTTTACAGTGTTGTGTTAGTTTCTGCTTTATAACAAAGTGAATCAGTTATACATATACATATATCCCCATAGCTCCTCCCTCTTGCGTGTCCCTCCCACCCTCCCTATCCCACCCCTCTAGGTGGTCACAAAGCACCGAGCTGATCTCCCTGTGCTATGCAGCTGCTTCCCACTAGCTAGCTATTTTACATTTGGTAGTGTATATATGTCCATGCCACTCTCTCACTTCGTCCCAGCTTACCCTTCCGCCTCCCTGTGTCCTCAAGTCCATTCTCTACGTCTGCGTCTTTATTCCTGTCCTGCCCCTAGGTTCTTCAGAACTTTTTTTGGTTTTTTTTAGATTTCATATATATGTGTTAGCATACGGTATTTGTTTTTCTCTCTCTGACTTACTTCACTCTGTATGACTCTCTAGGTCCATCCACCTCACTACA
The DNA here is from genome assembly GCF_003676395.1 of Aethalodelphis obliquidens. Classification (NCBI taxonomy): domain Eukaryota; kingdom Metazoa; phylum Chordata; class Mammalia; order Artiodactyla; family Delphinidae; genus Aethalodelphis; species Aethalodelphis obliquidens. The sequence goes on along the minus strand of NW_020837956.1, from coordinate 9,351,847 downwards.
AATAACTCAATTTCGTTTCTTTTTATGGCTGAGTAATATTCCATTGTATATAGGTGCCACATCTTTATCCATTCATCTGTCGATGGACACTTAGGTTGCTTCCATGTCCTGTAAGCCTTTTTTAAAATAGACATTTCTTTTCCAAGCACACACCCAGCTATTATCAAAGGTAAATGCCATGAGACTTCAAGGTCCATGAATCTTATTTGCCCCTTGCTCTACAGGAGTTTCTTGTATTTAAATTTTAACTAGTCTTTAGAACAGTTTCAATAAAGGTAAGTTACTTAATCCTGATGTGAATGTATATTATTTTAGGTTCTCATATGCAGTGGCTACTTTAAAAATTTGAAGGTTATTTCAGGCATTGGTTTGCATGGTGTTGTCTTTGAAAATCCCTTGTATAAAATTACCTCATATTAACTCTTTACAGATTCAGAAACTAGCTCTTGGTCTGAATATTGCATTGTACTCTTCTTTTTTTTCTTGAAAAATTAGGAAATACCTATAAAGTGTTTTATGTTACAAGGATTTACTGCCTAACATTGTTCCTTCCCCAGATTAGCCTCTCAATAAATGTCTACAAACACAGCCTTATTTTTTAGGTTACACAAAACCAAGATGGTAGAGAGTCCAAGTATATACATATATAGATTTTCCCAAAAGCCATCTAGTTTCTTAATACCACCTTTACATTTTGAATATTCCTAACTTTATATATATCATCACTGTGAGGGTGAGGTGGCCTTTATTTATTCACTTTTCTCCTCTTTCAACAGGGGGAAATGCAGTGTTGCCCTTCTGAATGAGACAGAGTCTGTATTGTCATATCTTGATAAAGAGGTAATTCACAATTATACTTGTTTTTGGTTTTCCCTCTATTTCATAAGAAGCCCATACTTTTGTATTATTTCTTCTTCTAACAAATTATTGTACAATGATAGCAGTATTATAGTAAAAGTATAATGACTGGACTGCATTCAGTTAATTTTATTTTTCTGGTTAACTGAGATAAAAGTTGGCAAAAACTCCCATGTCTGTCTGTCTCTTTTGCTTGGTAATGAAAAGCTTGTGAAGTATAGCACGTGATTTAGTTGGTAGTGGAAGAACTATTTTTGGCTTTATGAAATAAATGACTTCAGTATATTTGGTCCTCCTCCCTTTTTTTTCTTTTTAAATAAATAGCATTTCTTTTAGACTGTTTGCAGATGAGATTTTACCATTGGTGGTCTGCTTTCTTCCCTGGAATCCTAATAAACTTTGTCAACTAAAAATATTTTTTTCTGTAAACTTCAAGAAACATTTTAAACATTTTTAACAAGTTGAATTAGAGCAAGCACTTCATTGAAGGGAGGAAATTCTTGTAAGCAAGGCTATTCCACATTTTGTAGTTTTATGTGACTTTTATCATTTGTGTTGTGGAGAAAATATTTTACTATTGATAATGTTTCAGTATTTAAGCTTTATAATTACATAGTGTTTGTTTTCCCAAAATCTTTATTACACATAGGTTTTTTTTTTTTTTTTTACAGAATTAAAGGGACATTTTTTCTTTTTTTTTGTTTGTTTGCGGTACGCGGGCCTCTCACTGTTGTGGCCTCTCCCATTGCGGAGCACAGGCTCCAGACGCGCAGGCTCAGTGGCCATGGCTCACGGGCCCAGCCGCTGCGTGGCACGTGGGATCTTCCCAGACCGGGGCACGAACCCGTGTCCCCTGCATCGGCAGGTGGACTCTCAACCACTGTGCCACCAGGGAAGCCCTACTCTGTAGTTTTATGGTTTCATTATTGTGACATTGGATTTATTGCTTTATAAAAAGTAGAAGGAATTATGTTTACCTAGGTATTTTCTGTCTTTTCTTTTTTTTCCAGGATACTTTTTTCTACTCATTGGTCTATGATCCCTCAGTGAAAACACTGTTAGCTGACAAAGGTGAAATCAGAGTGGGACCTAGATATCAAGCAGACATTCCAGAAATGCTCTTAGAAGGTATGTTTTCCTTTGGGTTGCAAATCCTATGAAAACAAATGTACCTTGAAACTCAAATATTTTCCTCATATGGAAGAAACAACTTTCAGGCTAAAGTTTAAAAGTAACGGGCTCTTCCAACTTTAGAAATACAACAAACGGCAATGAAAAATAATTTAATCGATCAGTTATTCATTTTTTATTTCACACTTTCATGAGTTTTCTGCCTGTGTTTTTCTTTTAAATACAACTTTAAGAATGTTAGTGTTGTTGAACTTGTGTTTCAATGTGACACGCTCACGCCTTGAGATCCTGAGTGCCTTCATGTCATCTCTCTATGGTAGCCTTGCAATCTAGTGAACATTTACATTTTGGTGGGAATTTTGGCAGATCTGCGTAGTTTCTATACCAGAGAGATTCAGAGCTTTGCATTTTAAACACAGATCTTCCTAGCAAGACTTTTCTTTCTTCTGTCATAATTATATACTTTTAAAACCTTTATTTTCTGATTTCAAAAGTAAGACATTCTTACCATTAAAAAATAAAACACAAAGAAACGTGTAATATAGAAAATGAACACCACCCCCTTTCCTTCTTTCCAAACCCATATTTAATTACTAATATTGTTCAGGGTATTTTTTTTTTTTTTTTTTTTTGGTACAGTCTCTGGCTCATAACCCATTCAGGTGTGGTCTTTGTGGGATGGCAAGTTGCACGTTGCTCTGCAGTTGCTTCTTTCAGTTAATAGTGTATCTTTAGCATCTTTCCTGATGAGCAGAGTGGCTTTATTCTTTTCAGTGACTGTAGAGTTCTTAAGTCTGCATGGATGTGCCACAATTTATTTCCTTTACCAGTACCCTATTGACAGACTTTCAGGTGTTTACATTTTTTGATATTACAAATGATGCTTCTAGAAAAGCTTTACATATACTTACGCTGTGTAAATATTTTTCAAGCATAGCTCCCTGGAAGATATTGAAAATGCTTCTTTGCCCTTCAAAAAGGCTGTTAATTTTCATAGGAGTGAACCAAATGCTTCCACCACTAGATTATTAAAGAACCCCCCTTGCCCATTTTGTGATACTGTTGTCTTGGCTTTCATTTTTTTTGTTGTTTTTTTTTCTTTTTCTTTAATTTTTAAAAGTTCCGTTACTGCTCTTCTGTAAATTTCTTGTGTATTTTCTATTTGGTTATTTATATGTATTGGCAAGAGTATTTTGCATATTAAAGGTAAACAAATATAAAAGTATTTGCCCTTTGTCTGCCTCCTCACTTAAAAAATGTTAATGATTTTAAATTTGTTTTATTTATTTTTGTTATACAGAAATTGAGAATTTTTGTCATACAGAAGTTTAGAATTTATCCCTTAAGGTTTATATAATTAGCATTCTTTACCTTGCCTTACCTATAGGAAGTATATGCAGAAAAGTTAAATCAACTCAGGATAGAGTTGTGTTGTCAGTGTCAGTGGTGGGTAGGTGAGGTGGCTGTGAATAATAACAGGTTGCAGACTTCTGCATTTTCATGAATTCATTACAAGGAAAGGTCAGTCAGTAACGACTAAGCTTTGAGAACAGAATGCCACGTCTGCACTCATCTGTGTTTAGAAGTTTTTTTTGAAGAAATTGTAAGTAGTGACTCGGTTTATTATAGGCTGAGAGATTGCGTTTATTAGCATTCTGTTCTGTACAAACCATCTTTTCTTCCAGAAATAATTTTGGATGTTTTATAGTCCGTAATGTTTGATCTTAGACTTTTATCACTACATGTAAGTGTTCACTAAATATTTATTGTTTTATTTTTAAAAACACTTGATTTTTAAGTTTTACAAATAGTGCTGCATTGTATCCTTTATATAATGCATAATTTTGTACTCTGGATATAACTGGAAAATATGTTCCCAGAAATGAAATTACTAAGTCATAAGGCATGTGTTTCTGAAATTTTATACAAAATGGTAATTGTCTTCCAAGTAATTATTTACAGGTGTCTTTTTTCCTTGTTTTAATTAAGGTATAATTTATATGTAGTACATTTCACCCTCTTTTGTGACAGTTCTTTGAGTTTGGGGCAGATGTATACACTCTTAGTGAGATAGTTCAGCAAGTCCATCTATGCACAGGTCAAAAGCCAGGAGTGACCCTGGTGCTCATGTGTGCTTGTCGCCTGACCCAAGTTCTACATCCCCTAAGCAGCCCTTTGTTAACTCCTCCCTGAACTTTGATCTCTCCCCTTGTCAAACTCTGCAGACTGTGTCGTTCATGTAATCTTGTGTGCTATTTTTATTATTTGACTTTTAAAATTTTGGACTGCCTGAGCTGTTGATTGTGTGGTCCTCTCTCTCTTTTTCATAAGAAAAAAATTTATATATATATATAAATATATTTTATTGAAGTATAGTTGATTTACAATGTTGTGCTTTTTAATTTTTTTGATTTTTAAATTTATATATATATTTTATTGAAGTATTTTAATTTATTTTTTAATTTTAATTTATTTATTTTTATTTTGGGTGCGCTGTGGCTTGCACGATCTCAGTTCCCTGACCAGGGATTGAACCTGGGCCATGGCAGTGAAAGCTCCAAGTCCTAACCACTAGACCACCGGGGAACTCCCTAATTTATTTTTTTTATGTTTGGTTCTTTCTTGAGCACTGACATAAGCCTAGGTGTATAGAAAGCCTAGAAAATTTTGTGTATTGCTCATGTAAAGATAAATGCTGAACCAAGTAATAAAGTTGGGATATTTCAAGTAATGGGGGCGCATAAAAATCAGATCATGGAATCTCATGAGTTCCCACTTATCTGCAAAACTTTTACGTATGATATTGCCCCTGAAAAGCATAAAGCTGGTTAGAGTTAGTAATTTGGAAAGCATATCTACCTAGCTTAGAATTTACAAAATTATTTTAGGAAACGAAATCATATATAAAATGCAATAATTTATTCTACAGTACTTCTCAATAAGGATTTGAATTCTTGAGGGTAAGAACCTTGAGGTTCTTCTTCCAGGTAAAAGGAAAGATTCTTAACAGCTTGTGGCATTTGGGCAGTTACACCAGTTGTGACTAAATATTCATTAATATAATAGATCTTATAATTCATTAACAAGTATTAATTGCCTTTAACATTGCGTTTCTCTTAGTAGTCTTCCGGGTGGGTGGTTTACAAACTTTATTTAGGCAGTAGAACCCTTTCTTTTTACGCAGTATGACCTTAAATAAGAAAGTCAGGTTGTTGTGGGTGAAGTGGAAGAGAAGGCCCTGTTGAGTCTCTTGAGGTACCTTACTGAACCTTAGGATTCAGAGAATCAACTTGAAGGCCACTGTGCCGATTAGAATCCTGTCTCTTCATTGCACAGTCAAAACCCCCAGTCCTTGCAGTTAGAAGCGCTTATGATGAAGTCCCTTTGTAACATAGTATAACGAAGGGGCTCTACTGTTTTCCCTTTGCCTTTTCCCATTTTTTAAATCTTAAAATTTATTTTATTGCAAACAGTATGAATTGTGATAGAAAATGTAATTATATTGGAAACAAAAAGTAGTAGTCCCTCAGATCATCCCTTCGAACCCACTATTAACCACTGTTATTAATTTAACATGTTCTCCCAGACTGTTTGTTATATAAATATGTATAGAGATCCACGAAATTATGTTCTGTAGTATTCCATTGTGTGATAGATCCACGTTTATTTTATCTATTTATGTGTTTAATGGTCGGGTAAGTTTCCCCTCAGTTGTTCTTTAAAATTTCTTGGTTGTGGCAGGGTTCTCATGTCGATGAGATTTTTTTTTCTTACTGTCAAAGTTTATCATCAATTTGTCAATGTCTTCCTTTCCAGATTTCATTAGGATTCTGATTGAAATTGTATTAATATTAAGATTACTTTGGGAGGTGATTGATTATTTTATAATATTGGGTCTGCTTCTGAGGTTTCTGTTCTATTCCCCTGGTCTGTCTGTCTGTTCATGCTCTAGTAACCCATGTTTTAATTATAGAGGCTTTGTAGTATGTGTTAATATCTGGTGAGGCTAGTTCCCCTCTTATTTTTCCAAGCTTGACTAACACCAGAAAAAAAAAATCTTCCTTCCTGTTTTTATTGGGGATGCAGTTAATTTTTAAGTTAGACAGACATATTGATGATTTTGAAACATCCTATCCAGACACAAGGGATTCTTTCTCTTTGTTCAAGGCTACTTTTGGGTCTTGTGGAAGTTTTTTGTTTGTTTGTTTTGTTTTAATACAGATTTTATATATTTCTTGTTAAGTTTATTTTATTTAATTATTTTTTTTCTGGCTGCTTTGGGTCTTAGTTGCTGTGTGCAGGCTTTCTTTAGTTGCGACCAGCAAGGACTACTCTTTGTTGTGCGTGGGCTTCTCATTGTGGTGGCTTCTCGTTGCAGAGCACAGGCTCTAGGTGCACGGGCTTCAGTAGTTGCAGCACGTGGGCTCAGTAGTTGTGGCACGCGGGCTCTAGAACGCAGGCTCAGTAGTTGTGCTACATGGGCTTAGTTGCTCCGCGGCATATGGGATCCTCCCAGGATCGTACCCGTGTCCCCTGCACTGGCGGGCGGATTCTTAACCACTGCACCACCAGGGAAATCCCAAGTTTATAACTTGTTAGCTTTATTTATACGTGTTCATCTTTAGCAATGAAAAACATTGTGTTTTTCAACATAAATGAAAGTCACTTTGGGCTCTTATTTCAACTTAAAGCATTTAGCGTATCCAAAATGTTTTTTTCACTTGTAATCAAGAAACCAACTAGATGCAAGATTTAAAGAACCCCTTCTTCTAATTAGTATATTTTCTGGGAAGAAGGAGTAGGGTGGCAGATAGGTACTCCAGCAGTTAAACCACACTTGAAAAACACAGACACTGCCATCATAGAAACTTTCATACACAGCCAGTACCTGTTTGCAGGGGAATTAAATCATAGAAAACATCATATTCAAGAACAGATATTTAGGACTTGATGCAGTCTGTGCTTACTAACCCTTTTGATACTCTTGAGTGGGTACGTTTAGACCAGTCCCCACTCCAATTTGCATTGGCATGGGATGTAGAACTTGAATTAATATCCTGAGTAGGTGGAAGCATCAGCTCCATGCCAGAATATATTACAGTCTTGCTTTCTTTGTGAATGTGTCCTGATGAATTTAAGACATTGTTGTGGCATTTGTCTTGCTGGTGAATATTTCTTTTTTGTGGCTTTAGAATTTTAAAATTCATTTATGGCTACCCACCATCTAGCAAACTCTTGAGATCTGGAAAGATCAGTATGTAGCTTGCAAGCGAAGGTGAAGGTTTGTTTTTTAGATTTTAAATCTTTTTTGAGTTTGAATAACTACCTAGAGAATTTTCCATAGAAAAAAGGTGTCATATGTAGTAAGTTTTGAATTATTATTTAGCTGTATTGTAAAATTGGAATTTTAAGAAATTATTTACATATTAAACTTTGTAACTGTTAAAAGTATTATAACATTAAATTATTAAACAAGGGGGCTTCCCTGGTGGCGCAGTGGTTGAGAGTCCGCCTGCTGATGCAGGGGAAACGGGTTCGTGCCCCGGTCCTGGAGGATCCCACGTGCCATGGAGCGGCTGGGCCCGTGAGCCATGGCCGCTGGGCCTGCGCGTCTGGAGCCTGTGCTCCACAACGGGAGAGGCCACAGCAGTGAGAGGCCCGCGTACCGCAAAAAAAAAAAAAAAAAAAAAAAAAAAATTATTAAACAAAAATGACTTTGGATTCACAGTTTTGGGTAAAATCTGGCTGTACTATGTTTTAGCTCAGTTACCTTGGGAAAATTATTTAACCTCTCCAAGTTCCCATTTCTTCCTCTTTAAAAAGTGAGTAATAATGTATGTGCATACATCATAGTGTTGTGATGATCAAATGAAGTAATTCTTGTAAAGCATTTTTTATTTTTTAAAATTTATTTTATTTTTATTTATTTATTTTTGCCTATGTTGGGTCTTCGTTGCTACACGCGGGCTGTCTCTAGTTGTGGCGAGCGGGGCCTACTCTTCATTGCAGTGCACATGCTTCTCATTGCGGTAGCTTCTCTTGTTGTGGAGCACAGGCTCTAGGCACGCGGCAGGCTTCAGTAGTTATGGCACGCAGGCTCAGTAGTTGTGGCTCGCGGGCTCTATAGTGGAGGCTCAGTAGTTGTGGCGCACGGGCTTAGTTGCTTCGTGCCATGTGGGATCTTCCCAGACCAGGGATCAAACCTGTGTCCCCTGCATTGGTAGGGGGATTCTTAACCACTGTGCCACCAGGGAAGCCCTTGTAAAGCATTTAGCACAGCACCTGCTGCTCAGTGTTCGCTATTACAGTTGCTTCTCCCGGGCCACCAACTGTCTACTGCTCCTAATTAAGTAACTCCTGTCTGTATTTGGGAATTTAGGGTGTGTCTCTCTTTGAAAGTTAAAGAATTAAATTAGAATAGTCTCTTATGCTAAAATACATGCCTTTTAAACTTGAATTAGCTCATATACAGTCAATAGAAAAATGTCAGTATAGTGTGGAAATTGTCAGTTCATCTGAGGCTTTTCTAAGCAGTTATTCTCACAGATGAAGAGCGTTTAAGAGAAAAAAAACAGTATATGGCACATCTTAGAGTTACAGATAAAGGAATGAAAAATATCTTCCCCAGTGTTTATAAAAGCCTATACCCTAGATTTTATTTTTTATTTTGTTGAAACTACACAATGACCTACATCTCGGTGGAGGAAGCATAAGTCCAGGGTTTTAGAAGATAAAGGATTGACTGACCTTTGTGCTTGGTGCAAATGTCAGTGGAGATTTAACTGTGTTGGTATTTTTGTTATGATTGTTACTTTTTTTTTTTTTTAAGTGCTCTGGTTCTTAGGTTTTAAAAATTTTTGTCCTGTTTTTCCGTAGACACTATTATTTTCAAGTGTGTAATTTTGCAGAATGTGTTTTCCGCAATGTGGTAGATGTTAATTAACTTAAAAACACCAGACCATAACAAGTAAGTGTAAGCAGATATCGGCTGCAACCATGTGAGCGCAGTAGTTCATAACCCAGGGCAGTTTTGTCTTCCGTGGGACATTAGACAATGTCTGTAGACATTTTTGGTTGCCACACCTGGGTGGAGCGGGAGATGCTACTGGCTTCTAGTGGGTGGAGATCAGGACTGCTGCTGAGCATAGTACAATGCACAGGACAGCCCCCATGACAAGGAGTTGTTGGCCCAAAGTGTCAACAGTGCACACTGTGTACAGAGGAACCCTACTGTAAAGGGTTTTGGGGACATAGTAAGCACTAAATAAATGTTAGTTAATATTTACATAGTTATAGTAATATTTAAATTTTCAAATATGAATTATATTACCTGGTCTATTTCTGTGGTTTTGATTCTGTTTATTTTTGTGCCAGTACCACATTGTTTGATTACTGTTGCTATATATTATAATCCCACCCAGTTTGGAGGATCCTCTTATATTACTCTTTTAATAATGGTAATATTCTTTGATTTGTAGAGATTAATATTTGAATTATTTTGTGGGCTTTCAGAACTAAATTTTGTTAAATTTAACCTCAAGTACTTGTACAAAAATGACAGCCTTAAGATTTTAAAATCTTCTTTATTTAAGTCATGTTATGTTCTCTGAAAGTTTTGTAATTTCTTTATATAAACATACTTCCAATTTTGTTTCTTAGTATTTTATATTTTTGTTGCCATAATATATGTGATTTTTTTTTTTTTACATTTTTGTTTTCATTCTCTTTGGAATGCCATTGGGTTTTATATATTCATTTTTTATTGTGCCTTTCTTGTAATTTATTTTTAAAATCTATTTTTATTGAGATATAATTGCCATATAACACTGGGTATGTTTAATTTGTTGATTTGATTACATTTAGGTATTGCAGGTTGGTTACCACCATAGCATTAGCTATCTATTGTGTCATAATTATCACTTCTTTATTGTGGTGGGAACAAAGATCTAGTCTCTTATCAACTTTGAAGTTTATAATAACAGTATTGTCTGTAATCACTGTGCTGTGCATTAGATCTCCAGAACTTACTTACCTAGCAGTTGGAGCAACCCTTAAACAACCTCTCCCCATCCCCCTCCACCCCACCCCCTTTCCAGCCCCTGGTAACCACCATTCTGCTCTGTTTTAATGAGTTTGGCTTTTTAAGATTCCACATAAAGTGATATCATACAGTATTTGTTTCTAGTAACCTATTATCCTTTGATGCATCACTTAAAACATTGCCCAGAACTTTCAGAACATTAATAAAAATGGTGATAAATGGCAGCCTTCTGTGTTTCTGAATTAAATATAATATACTCTGATGGTTGTTACAGAGAAAATGAATTATATTTAGAACAAAGAATATTTCTAGTTGTCCAGCAAAGGGTCTATAGGATGACAGATCCATCCAGCCCTAGTTCTTCAGTCTTTGAACAATGGTCTGTGCTCTTTGAGGGTATACTGAAGAAGTACTTTGCCATTATTTTCTAGAAATCTTAAAGTATAGCTGAAGGATTAGGGCTAACACATATAAAATCATTGTTGAATCTACATTTCTTCAAAATGATGAAGAGGAACGTATGAAGCAAAAAATTGGATGCTATATATAATCGTGTAAGTAGTTGGTAAATACATTTGGTAGGAATTCACAGAGAGAGAGAGCTTCATGGGCTGGTGTGGGACTAGAGCAGATTGTAATTGCCCAGATTATCATAAATGGAGGAGGAAAGTGAGATTATTGCAGTGACTGGAATGAACATGACCAGAGCCTAGAATTCTTCTTGGTTCAGTCTTTGGCTCATACATTTCCCAAGACCATTCTACAGAGTGCTGACAGCTTAGTTGAGGCTTTCATTATACAGATTCCAGAGCTTCTTAAAAGTTTTTCCCTTGTGAAAAAGTGATTAAATTGATATAAATGTAATTATATGATATGATGAATCCAAAATGGGGAATTCCCTAGAGTGACTGTTTGAATAGAACATTCTGTATTCTTTTTATGTTCTTGTTATTTTTGTTCTCATCCCATGATATTGTATGTTTTAGTTGTTAGTAGAAATGCATTCAGGAGTGTTTTATTGTTTATAGCAAATTTATTTAGCATTCTTATACTGAATTATCTTTCCTCTGTATGCTGCAGAATGTATGGATAGGATTGAAGTTTATCAATTTAACTGACTTAAATTTGAAAAGTAAATATCAGTTTTACCCTTACATTCTAGAATATATAATAGAAGGGGCTTAATACTGAATAGCATCATCATTTCATCTTGTATTATTTAAAAATGCAGATAATTATTATTATATTTCTTTTCTATTTTACTATTTATCCTACTTAACATGTATTTCTTGGAGATACTGGGGAGTATAATTGTGTCATTTTCCTTTCAAAAGTTTCAGTTTGCAGTTTACAAACGTTTGGGTTTGTAAATGGTTTTTAAAAATGAACCAATTGAATCTTTTTTTTAACATCTTTATTGGAGTATAATTGCTTTACAATGGTGTGTTAGTTTCTGCTGTATAACAAAGTGAATCAGCTATACATATACATATATCCCCATATCTCCTCCCTCTTGCGTCTCCCTCCCATCCTCCCTATCCCACCCCTCTAGGTGGTCACATGCATTGTAAGCAAGAACAATGGAAAACGAAATCCTTTTAAACACTTGATATGTCTTTGGACTAGTACTCACTCTGGGCTGCTTGTGCTTCTTTATGTTGGGGGTGGCAGTTGACTTTTTCGTTACCTACCTGTCTTTGAACAAGGAGCAGGATGGGCAGGCCCCCTACCTGACGGCAGTGGCTGACTTAGGAGACTGCAGTTGGGCTGGCCGGTTCTGCCCTCCCGCTTTCTCCTTTTGAGCCTCAGTACCTGCTTGCTCCCATTCTAGGAGGGAACACATTAATAAGCCTATAGCCTGGATTCATCAGTCACCAAGGGATGTTCAGCCTCCTAGTATGTCAGTCAGTGCAAGAATCTCTGCCTGATATTGTAGATGCAGTGATCAAAACCAAAACATAGCCCAAACCAATTCCTAGCCTGATAGGAAATTCATAGCTGTAAATTGGAATCCAATCAACTCCCAAGTCTGTTTTCCATTACCATCTTTTATCCTAACATTGAGTCTTGCCTGATGGTTATATCTCCTCTTGAGACGTTCCTAAAACAAAGCATCCTGTATTATCCTCAGTCTTTTCCTCAACCTCTCGATTGTTTCCTTCTTTCTGTTAATGCCAACACTATCTATGTAGTTCTCAAGACTGGAAACCTACCCATTATACCAGTCTGTCTCTGTCATTTCTAAATATTCTCTCTTAGCTCTTTATTGTCACTGTCAATACCATGTCTCCCTGTCTGTATCATGTATCTCTGTAGAGAAAATTATTCCATTGCTAAGTGTTGGATGTGAAATTTGTTTCTGGTTTTGTCACTCTACTGCTAAAAAGGCAAGGGCTTATTACCTCCAAATAAAAATCTATTCAGAAAATCTGTGCAGAATCTTCAGTAATATTTTCATAACCCACTTCTTTTAGCTATCTATTCTCATTCCCCTTGACGTACTCCTGACAAAATTAGCTACTTTTCTACCACATCTTAAAGCCCCATGACTTTGTTCACATTCTCATTTCTTTTTTTTAAAATTTTAATCAATTCTTTTATTATTTACAACAGTCTTTTGATAATTTCTGCCAAATTTGTTCTGATATATTCTTTTTTTTAACATCTTTATTGCAGTATAATTGCTTTATGATGGTGTGTTAGTTTCTGCTTTATAACAAAGTGAATCAGTTATACATATACATATGTCCCCATATCTCTTCCCTCTTGCGTCTCCCTCCCTCCCACCCTCCTTATCCCACCCCTCTAGGTGGTCACAAAAAAATATGGAACGCTTCACGAATTTGCGTGTTGTCATCCTTGCGCAGGGGCCATGCTAATCTTCTCTGTATCGTTCCAACTTTAGTGTATGTGCTGCCAAAGTGAGCACCATTCTCATTTCTTACTTTAAGTTCTCTCCCCCTGCCAGTGCATTCATACCCTTCAGTTCTTAGCAGGAATGCCACCTCGTGCATGACATCCTTCCCTAACTAGCCTGAAATGATTTCTCTAATCTTCAGGATCTTATGGTCATATCTATACGTCTCTGTGACATCTGTTTCTTTTCATGTGTATCATAGTTATTTATGAGTAAGTTTTATCATAACTTGAGCATCTTTCTTTTCTGTCTCTGTATCCCTTAGTGAGGCTTGGGGCCTCACGCATACAAATACACAGGAAAGACATGTTAATGACTAAGTGAAGACATCATATGGTCGGTTTGGCTGTGTTATCATCAGCGTTCACTTTACAGAGTGTTCTACATCTGCTGTCTGATAGAATGTATGCAAACCATGTACATTTACCTTATACTTTTAATGCTTTGGTGACCTCAGTCATCAATCATATGTGACAATGTATGTGCCTTGTGAGTAACAAGACTCCATTTTCTTTGTTCTTGGACAGGAGAATCAGATGAGAGGGAACAGTCAAAATTGGAAGTGAAAGTTTGGGACCCAAATAGCCCACTTACAGATCGACAGATTGACCAATTTTTAGTTGTAGCACGGTGAGTATGGCACTGTGGAGTCAAGAGATGTCTTTTCTTTTTATAAAAGAATTTATAGAAATTTTATGAATTTTCCTTTTTTTGTGTTCTATTTTTCATTGGTTGTGTTTTTCTTTTTCTAACTGTGTAAGAAAGTCGAATATATATCACACCTCTTCCTAAATAATATGGTTTATTATCATTAGTTTCTGTTTTAAAAATGAAAATAGATTTATTAATTTTTACTGATTAAGAAAATAAATGCTCCTTGTAAAAAATGTAAGCACTACAGAAAAGTATAAAGTAGAAACTCAACACCCGAAATCCCATATCTTTAATTAAAGCAGTGATCTCCTTTAAGCTAGTCAGGGATTATTCAAGTGTCAGTAATATTGTGCTCCTCTAATTGCACCCACGTGTGAGTAATGTCTGTTGGCTAGGTGTAAGTCTGTCCTTTGAGAGTTCTAAGCCTGGCTCCCTAGCTGCCTTGCCCACCGCCTCACCCCCCCCAACCCCTTTTCTTGAGAAAATGAGTGGACAGAAGTTTATTTTTATTTTTTGAATTATAAAAGTAAGTCATGTTCATGGGGGAATTGCTGCAAAGTAAGTGAGATTATCATAGCATTGTAATAGCAGAAAAATTGGAAAAAACCTAAAAGTACATCAGCAAGCAGTTGATGAATGAATTGAGGTATATTTAGTAATGGAGTATTACTTTACAATGAAAATGAATGAATTAGGGCTATATGTAGCAAAGAGATAAACCTCAAAAACAGTGTTGAGTAAGAATACATACAGTATGGTCACTGATAAAAACATTTTACAATGTGCAAACAATTGTCTTATTTCATTAATGGGCATATGTATGCATATGCATATTATACATATATGTATGAGTTCTGGGAATGTGTATTGATAAAATTTATTTCCTTAAAAAAATGAACCAAGAGACTTCCTGGGTCCAGTGGTAAAGAATGCGCCTTCCCATGCAAGGGACGTGGGTTTGATCCTGCTCGGGGAACTGAGATCCCGCATGCCACGGGGCAGCTAAGCCCGAACGCCCCACAACTAATGAGCCCATGCACCTCAACTAGAGAGTCTGCGTGCCTCAAACTACAGAGCCCGTGTGCTCTGGAGCCATGTGCCACAGCTAGAGAGAAGTCCGTGCACCGCAACAAATAGCCTGTGAGCCGCAACAAAAGATCCCTTGTGCCACAACTAAGATCTGATGCAGCCAAAAAAAAAAAAGAAAAAAACAAATGTGGCAAAATGTGATTCAGTATTTTTATAGATTATACTCCATTTAAAGTTATTACAAAATAATGGCTATATTGCCCTGTGCTGTACAATATATACTTGTTGCTTCAAACATGGCAAAATATTAGAATGAGGTAGATTTGGACATGATTACAAGCATCTTCATTATATTCTCTAATTTTTTGTCGAATGTTTTTTATAATACAAAGGACAAAAGGGTCTTAGCCCATCCTTAGCACTGTTCATAGTGCCAGTCACCATGGAAGTCATACATTGTATCGGTGGGTAGGCATTTAGACTACAGAGCCCACACGCCTAGCCACTAACTGCTTAGATGAAGAGACTTGATATATATATACATTGTTGGGGAGGAGCCAGTCAGTGGAATAGAGGAGACTGAAGATTTGGGAGTGGAAATGAATCACTGGTGGAACTGCTGCCCTAGAGACTCCAGACAGGTTATCTGGATTTTGTATTATTTAGTAGATTTTGCAGTTTCAGATTTGATTTTCATCGTTTTTTTCCTTTTCCTGATTACGACGGGCCATGTTTTCTTTTTTCTTGAAGCCAGCATGAGAGGCACCAATGAGAAGCACCTAGTATCTTTTTCAATTTTTGTTTTTTTAAAAAAAATCTAAATACAAATTAAACCCAGTTAAGCACCACTGCACATCCCACCAGAATGGTTAAAATTTAAAAGACTGGGCTTCCCTGGTGGCACAGTGGTTACGAATCCGCCTGCCAGTGCAGGGGACACAGGTTCGAGCCCTGGTCCGGGAAGATCCCACATGCCTCTCAGCAACTAAGCCCCATGTGCCACAGCTGCTGAGCCTGTGCTCTAGAGCCTGTGAGCCACAGCTACTGAGCCTGCATGCCACAACTACTGAAGCCCATGCGCCTAGATCCCATGCTCTGCAACAAGAAGCGACTGTGGTGAGAAGCCCACGTGCAGCAGCGAAGACCCAACGCAGCCAAAAATAAAATAAATAATAAAAACATTAAAAAAAAAATTTAAAAGGCTGACAGTGCCAAGCACTGGTGAAGATGTGGGACAACCAGCACTCTCATATTCTGCTGGTTGTAGTGCAAGTTGGTACAGCTGCTTTAGAAAACTGTTTGCTGTCATCTAACACACATATCCCTTAAGTTTCACTCCTAAATATATATGCAGCAGAAATGCATACACCTGTGTGCCAAAAAGATACATATACAGATGGCAGTAATGGCACTATCCATAGTTGCCCCAGCTTGGAAACACATGTCCATCAACAATAGGGTGGGGGTGGGGCATCGTGCAAAGTAATGCTCACAGCAAGGAAATGAACGAACGCAGCTCATTCACAGCAGGCAGCACGGGTGAATCCACAGACATAGTTTTGAATAAAAGAAACTGGATATGAAAAGTGTGCATAGCATGTGATTCTGTTTAAGTTTTCAATTGAGCAAAACTAATCTTTGATGTTAGAATCTGGGATGCTGGTTCCCTTCCACTAGGAAGTAGTGATTGGGAAGGAACCCGAAGAGTCTTCTGGGTGCTGTCATGATCTGTGTCTTGACCTGGATGCTGGTGGCATGGATGCATTGACTTTGTGGTAACTGAATAGCTGTACAATGTGTGCTTTTTGCATGTGTTTTTATATTTTAATTAAAACCTTAAAAAAAAATCTCTTCCTCAGCTAACATGTTTAAAACCCAGACAACAAGCGGGAAGCCTTACCTTCATTTCACGCTTTATTTCTTTTTAATTAATTAATTTATTTTATTTTATTTTTGGCTGCGTTGGGTCTTCGTTGCTGCACACGGACTTGCTCTAGTTGCGGCGAGTGGGGGCTACTGTTCGTTGCGGTGCGTGGGCTTCTCATCACGATGGCTCCTCTTGTTGCGGAGCACAGGCTCTAGGCACGCGGGCTTCAGTAGTTGTGGCACGTGGGCTCAGTAGCTGTGGCTCACGGGCTCTAGAGTGCAGCCTTGGTAGTTGTGGCTCATGGACTTAGTTGCTCCACGGCATGTGGGATCTTCCCAGACCAGGGCTCGAACCCATGTCCCCTGCATTGGCAGGTGGATTCTTAACCACTGTGCCACCAGCGGAGGCCACACTTTATTTCTTGAAGTGAGGGTTCTCTGTGTATGGGAAGGCCTTCTAAATCATTAAATGAAAATGAGTGTTGTGGTAATTGTTTTTTGGGGTTTTTTTTGGAAATCTGTTATATATTGAGTCCTTGAAAGAAGAGGTTGCTGCAGTTGATGATATCTCATTTCAAGGAAAAAATGTTATTGGGATTTCACCGTTTGGGCTAAAAAAGTGGTCAGAACTTGCTTTGCAATAATAGTGAAATTCTGCATCAAATTTATTTCTCATTTTTTAAGCACATTTGGAAACCAGCTTCTTTATTCCATGGCATTTCATTATAGATCTTTCCCTTCTTTATGCCACACAAGCCTCTTTTTCTTAATTGTTTTAAAAAATATATTTATTTATTTATTTTGGCTGCAGTGGTGTTAGTTGTGGCATGCGGACTTCTTAGTTGCGGCATGCGAACTCTTAGTTGCGGCATGTATGCAGGATTTAGTTCCCCGACCAGGGATCGAACCCAGGCCCCCTGCATTGGGAGCATGGAGTCTTACCCACTGGACTGCCAGGGAAGTCCCTCTTTTTCTTAATTTAATTGTAATGACACATATGTGTAGTGAATTGGCTTGTCAATTCTTAAATCGTAAAGAAAATACTTTTTGTCTGATATTTGATTCTTAAACATCAAAGAACTTGCTTGACTTTTACAACTGTTCATTTGCTACCCAAATGTGTTTTTTGTAAAGATAAAAAAACAACAGTGCCTTAATCTTTCCTCTTTGTTTGTGTGGTTTATCCAGTGCCGTCGGGACATTCGCCCGAGCCCTTGATTGCAGCAGTTCTGTACGGCAGCCTAGTTTGCATATGAGTGCAGCTGCAGCTTCTCGAGACATCACCTTGGTAAGATGCTTTTTGAAATTCGGGGGTTATTATTTCTTCTGCTACTTGTTTAATTTAAAAGCCAATATAGCAATGTTGTAGACGTGAGGACTTCCTGGCTCTAAGCTCTGCTGACCGTTAGGTTGATTCAGCTTGTCTGGTTGATTAACTGCAGTGTCTCACTCCTAAGTCACCCCTTGTGTTTGTGAGCTGGGACAAGTAAGAATGACTATCACAGAGTAGGTACAAAATGATAAAAAAATATTTTGGGGAAAACAATTCAATATTCTGATTCATCTGTTTTCACTTTGGTGCTTTTTTGCTATATTCCATCTACACCAAACTACATAAATAGTTGTAGCTCACACATAGTGCTCTACAGTTTTTTTAAGTGAAAGTAGCCATCTCTTGAAACCATTGCTATAGTTATTCTGTTATCATGCCATTAGTCAGTATTAAATATTTAAAGTTTTTTTTTTTGTCTGTTCATTAGAAAGAGGTTCTGTTTTCTTAAATTATTTCATTGTATTATGGTTGCTATCTTTTAAGGCTATTTCCTTTCTTCCCTTGGTGATCAAATGAGGCTTCCCACGTTCAGCTTAATTATACCACTGATGCCTGCTGTGGCTGGGCATCGGGCTTGGCACTTGCTTCCTTCTCTGCACCCTCCAGCAAAGCAGACATGCATGTTTTTGCCTGTTGAAGTTCCTTAACTGTATTGATTGCCACTCCCTCTGAGATAGGCATGGTAGGATGCTCATTTTACAAATGAGGAAACTGATGTATGGCAAGGTTAAGTTGTTTGATATTCATTACACGTAATAAAAGTTAGCATTTTGTTTTCTGATGGAATGGAATACAATGATAGGTTTTATTACTTTCTCATTATATTCCAATTTGAAATGTTTTCCACAGAATATTTATCATGACAGTGTAAAAACTTGTAGTAGAATGCACAACAAATTTGTTTCTTATAATTCTTTCTTGTATTTTTGTACAGTTATAGATGATGATGAAAGCATTAATAGTCTATAGCCTTTAAGGAACCCTTTTCTCTATCCTTTCTCAAAGACTAGAATGTTGTTTATAGAAACAAGTTTTGTTCTCTCCGTTGGTACATTAAAATTTTATGAAAGTTTAGGGATTTCAAAATAGGTTTGTATTTTGGTTGTTTAGCACTTTTAGAGTGTTTTTTTTGAAGATGCAAGAGTACACGTGTCACTTTGTAACAACCTTAAATCCTGTCAACAGATACTTATGTGAACCAGAACTACATGGAATCTAATCACTACCTGTTTAAAAAATTTTTTTCCAATTCTAAAATTAGTGTATTCTTATACACTAAGAATTTAAAAAGTAAAGTACAGCAGCAGCCAAAAAAAAAAAGTTTTGTCCTCATCACCCAGAGTAGAATATTCTTACCATTTTATGTTTCCTTTCAGCCACTTTTTGTGCATTGCAAATAATATACTAGCAAATTACAGAATAGTACAGAAGATGATATAATAAAATAGTATGCAATGCCACCTAAAGCAGATGTTAACATTTTAGTTCTTTGGATTAAACAGATTTTCAACCACTATATATATATATATATATATTTTTTTTTTTCTTTGTGGTACGCGGGCCTCTCACTGTTGTGGCCTCTCCTGTTGCGCAGCACAGGCTCCGGACGCGCAGGCTCAGTGGCCATGGTTCACGGGCCCAGCTGCTCCGTGGCATGTGGGATCTTCCCGGACCGGGGCACAAACCCATGTCCCCTGCATCGGCAGGCGGATTCTCAACCACTGCGCCACTAGGGAAGCCCCCAACCACTATATTAATGATGAAATCCCTAATATTCTCTCCCTAATCCTATTCCCCATCCTCCATCTGTACCCCTGGCCCTGATCATCCCTGTCTCCTGACAAGAGGCAGCTACTATATCAAATCTGCTGTGTATCTAGTCTGTGTTTTTCTAGTTTTACTATGTATTGTTATTTCCAAAAACAACATGAACATTGTTTTACATGTGTTTAAATCTACTTTGTAACATTTTGCTATTTGCTTATTAGTGAGATGTAGCCATGTTAATAAATATGTACCTCTTTCACTCATTTTTAACTCCTTGGTAGTATTTGTAGTATTCTTTCACAAAATACTACACCACATTATTCTCTTACCAATGAACATCTGGAGTGCTTTAAAAACATTTTCCTTTGCTATTACCCATAATGCTGGAGTGGAAATTCTAACACATGTCCTTTCTGATCATGTGTGCGAGCTTTCTAGGCTGTAACTAGAATTGGAATAATTATTTGTAGGGTGGTGCTCATTTTCAGTTTGACCACGTGTTGCCAAATTATTCTGTTATATACCATACTAGAAATTTATAATCCCACAAGCAGTTAATGACTTTTTCTTTCTGCATCTATTTTCTTACATTGTCTTCAACACTTGGACACTTGGTATGTTCAGACTAAAATTTTTCACTAACCTGATGCTGCCTCATTTTAATTTGTATTTCCCTGATTACTTAATGAGGCTAAGCATATTTTCATATTGGCTCTTCAGATTTTTTCGTCTTTGTAGTTTAGATTCATGTATCCTTTGTCCATTCTTCACTTACATTATTATTCTATTTTTGTCTAATAGTTTTAAAGTTTTATTCATATTTCAGACTGTAAATATATCTGGACTTTATTTTTAAGAATGGAGTGAGGTAGGGGTCTAATTTTGTTTTTCTCCATATGGAAAATTAATTATTCCAGCACCTTTTATTGAATTTGTTGTTTCCTCATGATTTTGTAATGCCCCTTCTATCTTATTTCATGGTCCTAGATATGCTTAGGATTCTTAATCTATTCTCTTCTGTTTCATTGATCTGTTTGTCCCTGTGAAAGCACCACAGTATAATAAATTCCGATAGCTGGTAAGACAAGTTCCACGTCACTTTATTTTTAATATATAGTTGAAGTTATTTAAAATAGAGTTTTATATTTTGTCTCCCCTCTACCCCATGTTTTTCCTAACAGTATAACATAAACACTCTTTCATATAAGAATCTGCAAAGTTTTTTTCTAATGTTGCATGATCTTGCCTTGTATATACTGTTACTTATGTAGCCAGTGTCTTGTGACTTAACACTGTTCTTAAGAGATAATGCTTCCCAGATTATAAAGGGGGGTGCTATCTCTGTTGTAGTCCAGCAAATTCCCTCTACACTGAGGAGGTA
Source organism: Aethalodelphis obliquidens (assembly GCF_003676395.1). NCBI lineage: Eukaryota > Metazoa > Chordata > Mammalia > Artiodactyla > Delphinidae > Aethalodelphis > Aethalodelphis obliquidens. The sequence goes on along the minus strand of NW_020837956.1, from coordinate 9,330,870 downwards.
GAGTGCAAAGCCTGTTCCTGAGATGGGATAGAGCTCTTGTGACAATTGGGGCTGGGATTTGCCTGAAGATGGGTCTGAGAGGTGAAGAGCAGGTGTGTTTGCTCTTGGTTCACAGCTGCAGCGACTCTCTGCTTCCCACTGCTGGTGACTGCTGGGACGGCGGATGGATTTCTTTTGGAAGAGGGCAGAGTCTTCAAGAAGCAGTGTTTGTTTTTGTTAGTGAAGGCCATTATAAAAGAAAAGTGTTTGTTTTTGTTAGTGAAGGCCATTATAAAAGAAACTTTTTTTTTTTTTTTTTCCGGTATGAGGGTCTCTCACTGTTGTGACCTCTCCCGTTGCGGAGCACAGGCTCCAGACGCGCAGGCTCAGCGGCCATGACTCACGGGCCCAGCCGCTCCGCGGCATGTGGGATCTTCCCGGACTGGGGCACGAACCCGTGTCCCCTGCATTGGCAGGCGGACTCTCAACCACTGCGCCACCAGGGAAGCCCTGAAAGAAACATTTTAAAGGGCATACAACCTTTATACCTTAATTGGTTTAAATATCATTTTGTGTGTGTTGTTTGTAATACTTGCCTATTATGCTCCTTCTAGTACTTTCACACCCTCCAGTGTTTCCGTCTCTTCTGTTTTAGTTCCTTTAGTACTTAGCAATTTGGAGTCACTTTTTAATTACATTATCTTAAATTATTTACTATATTATAAATTTTTTAAGCCAAAATATACTCAGGTTTAGGAAATTTTGTTTTGTCTTGTTTGTACACCTGGTTTCAGAGATAGGATTTGGATCTTAACTCCTGCTGAGGAGTTTTCTCCACTAGATTACCTCTTCTGTTTTATTCTTGTTAAAATGGCTTGGGTTTAAGTATCATTGTTGTCTGTCTTGGATCAGGCAGCATTGAAGATTTGTTTTTTTAATTTATTTTTGTTTTTTAACTATTTATTTGTTTATTTATTTATTTACTTTGGTTGTGCTGGGTCTTAGTTGAGGCATGTGGGATCTTTAGTTGTGGCATGCAGGCTTCTTAGTTGCAGCATGTCACATGAGAACTCTTAGTTGCGGCATGCATGTGGGATCTAGTTCCCCAACCAGGGATTGAACCCGGTCCCCCTGCATTGGGAGCACAGAGTCTTACCCACCAGACCACCAGGGAAGTCCCTTATTCTTTTTTTTTTTAATTTAATTTTTTTTTTTATACAGCAGGTTCTTTTTAGTCATCCATTTTATACACATCAGTGTATACATGTCAATCCCAATCGCCCAATTCATCACACCACCATCCCCAGCCCCCCCTTGACTTTCCCCCCTTGGTGTCCACACATTTGTTCTCTACATTTGTGTCTCTATTTCTGCCTGGCAAACCACTTCATCTGCATCATTTTTCTAGATTCCACATATATGTGTTAATATACGGTATTTGTTTTCCTTTTTATGATGTACCTCACTCTGTATGACAGTCTCTAGATCCATCCACGTCTCTACAAATGACCCAGTTTCGTTCCTTTTTATGGCTGAGTAATGTTCCATTGTATATATGTACCACAACTTCTTTATCCATTTGTCTGTCAGTGGGCATTTAGGTTGCTTCCATGACCCGGCTATTCTAAATAGTGCTGGAATGAACATTGGGGTGCAGGTGTCTTTTTGAATTATGGTTTTCTCTGGGTATATGCCCAGTAATGGGATTGGTGGATCATATGGTAATTCTATTTTTAGTTTTTGAAGGAACCTCCATACTGTTCTCCATAGCGGCTGTATCAATTTACATTCCCACCAATAGTGCAAGAGAGTTCCCTTTTCTCCACACCCTCTCCAGCATTTGTTGTTTGTAGATTTTCTGATGATGCCCATTCTAACTGGTGTGAGGTGATACCTCATTGTAGTTTTGATTTGCATTTCTCTAATAATTAGTGATGTTGAGCAGCTTTTCATGTGCTTCTTGGCCATCTGTATGTCTTCTTTGGAGAAATGTCTATTTAGGTCTGCTGCTTATTTTAGGATTGGGTTGTTTGTTTTTTTTAATATTGAGCCACATTAGCTGTATATATATTTTGGAGATTAATCCTTTTTCTGTTGATTTGTTGGCAAATATTTTCTCCCATTCTGAGGGTTGTCTTTTCATCTTGTTTATGGTTTCCTTTGCTGTGCAGAAGCTTTGAAGTTTCATTAGGTCCCATTTGTTTATTTTTGTTTTTATTTCCATTACTCTAGGAGGTGGATCAAATAAGATCTTGCTGTGATCTATGTCCAAGACTGTTCTTTCCTATGTTTTCCTCTAAGAGTTTTATAGTGTCTGGTCTTACATTTAGGTCTCTAATCCATTTAGAGTTTATTTTTGTTTATGGTGTTAGGGAGTGTTCTAATTTCATTCGTTTATATGTAACTGTCCAGTTTTCCATGCACCACTTATTGAAGAGACTGTCTTTTCTCCATTGTATATCCTTGCCTCCTTTGTTATAGATTAGTTGACCATAGGTGCGTGCGTTTATCTCTGGGCTTTCTATCTTGTTCCATTGATCTATGTTTCTGTTTTTGTGCCACTACCATGTTGTCTTAATTACTGTAGCTTTGTAGTATAGTCTGAAGTCAGGGAGTCTGATTCCTCCAGCTCTGTTTTTTTCCCTCAAAATTGCTTTGGCTATTTGGGGTCTTTTGTGTCTTCATACAAATTTTAAGATTTTTTGCTCTAGTTCCATAAAAAATGCCACTGGTAATCTGATAGAGATTGCATTGAACCTGTAGATTGCTTTGGGTAGTATAGTCATTTTCACAATATTGATTCTTCCAATCCAAGAATGTGGTATATCTCTCCATCTATTGGTATCATCTTTACTTTCTTTCATCAGTGTCTTATAGTTTTCTGCATTACAGGTCTTTTGTCTCCCTAGGTAGGTTTATTCCTAGGTATTTTATTTTTTTTGTTGCAGTGGTAAATGGGAGTGTTTCCTTAATTTCTCTTTCAGATTTTTCATCATTAGTGTATAGGAATGCAAGAGATTTCTGTGCATTAATTTTGTATCCTGCTACTTTACCAAATTCATTGATTAGCTCTAGTAGTTTTTTGGTGGCATCTTTAGGATTCTCTATGTATAATATCATGTCATCTGCAAACACTGACAGTTTTACTTCTTCTTTTCCAATTTGTATTCCTTTTATTTCTTTTTCTTCTCTGATTGCCGTGGCTAGGACTCCCAAAACTATGTTGAATGATAGTGGTGAGAGTGGACATCCTTGTCTTGTTCCTGATCTTAGAGGAAATGGTTTCAGTTTTTCACCATTGAGAATGATGCTTGCTGTGGGTTTGTTGTATATGGCCTTTATTATGTTGAGGTGAGTTCCCTCTATGCCCACTTTCTGGAGAGTTTTTATCATAAATGGGTGTTAAATTTTGTCATAAGCTTTTTCTGCATCTATTGAGATGATCATATGGTTTTTATTCTCCAGTTTGTTATTATGGTTTATCGCATTGATTGATTTGTGTATATTGAAGAATCCTTGCGTCCCTGGGATAAATCCCACTTGATCATGGTGTATGATCCTTTTAATGTGTTGTTGGATTCTGTTTGCTAATATTTTGTTGAGGATTTTTGCATCTATATTCATCAGTGATACTGGTCTGTAATTTTCTTTTTTTGTAGTATCTTTGTGTGGTTTTGGTATCAGGATGATGGTGGCCTCATAGAATGAGTTTGGGAGTGTTCCTTCCTCCGCAATTTTTTGGAAGTGTTTGAGAAGGATGGGTGTTAGCTCTTCTCTAAATGTTTCATAAAATTCACCTGTGAAGCCATCTGGTCCTGGACTTTTGTTTGTTGGAAGATTTTTATGTTTGTTTTTTTGTTTGTTTGGGTTTTTTTTGCGGTACGTGGGCCTCTCACTGTTGTGGCCTCTCCCATTGCGGAGCACAGGTTCCGGATGCGCAGGCTCAGCAGCCACAGCTCACAGGTCCAGCTGCTCTGCGGCATGTGGGATCTTCCCGGACTAGGGCCCGAACCCGTGTCCCCTGCATCGGCAGGCAGACTCTCAACCACTGCGCCACCAGGGAAGCCCTGTTGGAAGATTTTTAATCACAGTTCCAATTTCATTACTTGTGATTGGTCTGATCTTATTTTGTATTTCTTCCTGGTTAAGTCTTGGAAGGTTATACGTTTCTAGGAATTTGTCCATTTCTTCCAGGTTGTTCATTTTATTGGCATAGAGTTGCTTGTAGTAGTCTCTTAGGATGCTTTGTATTTCTGTGGTGTCTGTTGTAACTTCTCCTTTTTCATTCCTAATTTTATTGATTTGAGTCCTCTCCCTCTTTTTCTTGATGAGTCTGGCTAATGGTTTATCAATTTTGTTTATCTTCTCAAAGAACCAGCTTTTAGTTTTATTGATCTTTGCTATTGTTTTCTTTGTTTCTATTTCATTTATTTCTGCTCTGATCTTTATTATTTCTTTCCTTCTACTAACTTTGGGTTTTGTTTGTTCTTCTTTCTCTAGTTCCTTTAGGTGTAAGGTTAGATTGTTTATTTGAGATTTTTCTTGTTTCTTGAGGTAGGCTTGTATAGCTATAAACTTCCCTCTTAGAACTGCTTTGGCTGCATCCCATAGGTTTTGGATCATCATGTTTTCATTGTCATTTGTCTCCAGGTAGTTCTTGATTTCCTTAGTGATCTCTTGGTTATTTAGTAACGTATTGTTTAGCCCTCACATGTTTGTGTTTTTTACGTTTTTTTCCCTGTAATTGATTTCTAATCTCATAGGGTTGTGGTCAGAAAAGATGCTTGATATGATTTCAGCTTTCGTAAATTTACTGTGACTTGATTTGTGACCCAAGATGTGATCTATCCTGGAGGATGTTCCGTGTGCACTTGAGAAGAAAGTGTAATCTGCTGTTTTTGGGTGGAATGTCCTATAAATATCAATTAAATCTATCTGGTCTATTGTGTCATTTAAAGCTTCTGTGTCCTTACTTATTTTTATTTTGGATGATCTGTCCATTGGTGTGAGTGAGGTGTTAAAGTCCCCAACTATTATTGTGTTACTGTCAATTTCCTCTTTTATAGCTGTTAGCAGTTGCCTTATGTATTGAGGTGCTCCTATGTTGGGTGCATGTATAGTTATAAATGTTATATCTTCTTCTTGTATTGATCCATTGATCATTATGTAGTGTCCTTCCTTGTCTCTTGTAACATTCTTTATTTTAAAGTCTATTTTATCTGATATGAGTATTGCTACTCCGCTTTCTTTTGATTTCCATTTGCATGGAATATCTTTTTCCATGCCCTCACTTTCAGTCTGTATGTGTCCCTAGGTCTGAAGTGGGTCTCTTGTAGGCAGCATATAGATGGGTCTTGTTTTTGTATCCATTTAGCAAGCCTGTGTCTTTTGGTCGGAGCGTTTAATCCATTTATGTTTAAGGTAATTCTTGATATGTATGTTCCTATGACCATATTCTTAATTGTTTTGGGCTTGTTTTTGTAGGTCCTTTTCTTCTCTGTGTTTCCCACTTAGAGAATTTCCTTTTGCATTTGTTGTAGAGCTGGTTTGGTGGTGCTGAATTCTCTTAGCTTTTGCTTGTCTGTAAAGCTTTTGATTTCTCCATCGAATCTGAATGAGATCCTTGCCGGGTAGAGTAATCCTGGTTGTAGGTTCTTCCCTTTTATCACTTTAAGTATATCATGCCACTCCCTTCTGGCTTGTAGAGTTTCTGCTGAGAAATCAGCTGTTAACCTTATGGGAGTTCCCTTGTATGTTCTTTGTCGTTTTTCTCTTGCTGCTTTCAATAATTTTTCTTTGTCTTTAATTTTTGCAAGTTTGATTACTATGTGTCTCGGCGTGTTTCTCCTTGGGTTTATCCTGTATGGGACTCTCTGCACTTCCTGGACTTGGGTGGCTATTTCCTTTCCCATGTTAGGAAGTTTTCAACTATAATCTCTTTAAATATTTTCTCTGGTCCTCTCTCTCTCTTCTCCTTCTGGGACCCCTATAATGCGAATGTTGTTGCGTTTAATGTTGTCCCAGAGGTCTCTTAGGCTGTCTTCATTTCTTTTCATTCTTTTTTCTTTAACCCGTTCCACAGCAATGAATTCCACCGTTCTGACTTCCAGATCACTTACCCGTGTTCTGCCTCAGTTATTCTGCTATTGATTCTTTCTAGTGTAGTTTTCATTTCAGTTATTGTATTCATCTCTGTTTGTTTGTTCTTTAATTCTTCTAGGTCTTTGTTAAACATTTCTTGCATCTCCTCGATCTTTGCCTCCATTCTTTTTCCGAGGTCCTGGATCATCTTGACTATCATTATTCTGAATTCTTTTTCTGGAAGGTTGCGTATCTCTACTTCATTTAGTTGTTCTCCTGAGGTTTTATCTTGTTCCTTCATCTGGTACATAGCCCTCTGCCTTTTCATCTTGTCTATATCTTTCTGTGAATGTGGTTTTTGTTCCAAAGGCTGCAGGATTGTAGTTCTTGCTTCTGCTGTCTGTCCTCTGGTGGTTGAGGCTATCTAAGAGGCTTGTGCAAGTTTCCTGATGGGAGGGACTGGTGGTGGGTAGAGCTGACTGTTGCTCTGGTGGGCAGAGCTCAGTAATACTTTAATCCACTTGTCTGCTGATGGGTGGGACTGCGTTCCCTCCCTGTTGCTTGTTTGGCCTGAGGCGACCCAACACTGGAGCCTACCTGGGCTCTTTTATGGGGCTAATGGTGGACTCTGGGAGGGCTCACACTAAGGAGTACTTCCCAGAACTTCTGCTGCCAGTGTCCTTGTCCCCACAGTGAGCCACAGCCACCCCCGCCTCTGCAGGAGACCCACTAGCAGGTAGGTCTGGTTCAGTCTCCCCTGGGGTCACTGCTCCTTCCACTGGGTCTCGATGCACAAACTACTTTGTGTGTGCCCTCCAAGAGTGGAGTCTCTGTTTCCCCCAGTCCTGTTGATGTCCTGCAATCAAATCCCACTAGCCTTCGAAGTCTGATTCTCTAGGAATTCCTCTTCCTGTTGCCAGATCCCCAGGTTGGAAAGCCTGACGTGGGGCTCAGAACCTTCACTCCAGTGGGTGGACTTCTGTGGTATAAGTGTTCTCCAGTCTGTGAGTCACCCACCCAGTGGTTATGGGATTTGATTTTACTGTGTTGCGCCCTTCCTACCATCTCACTGTGGCTTCTCCTTTGTCTTTGGATGTGGGGTATCTTTTTTGGTGAGTTCCAGTGTCTTCCTGTCCATGATTATCCAGCAACTAGTTGTGATTCTGGTGTTCTCGCAAGAGGGAGTGAGAGCTCGTCCTTCTACTCTGCTGTCTTGGTTCCTAATCCCGTTATTCTTTTTTAAAAGTTCATTTTATTTTATTTTATTTTGGCCACGCCGCACGGCATGCAGGATCTTAGTTTCCTGACGAGGGATTGAACCCACACCCCCTGCAGTGGAAGTGTGGATTTTTAACCACTGGCCTGCCGGGGAAGTCCACAAGATTTCTTCTTTTGTCTGCAAAATTTATGTGTCTTTTTAAAAATATTATTTATTTGTTTGCACCAGCTCTTAGTTGTGGCAGATGGGCTCCTCAGTTGTGGTATGTGAACTCTTAGTTGCAGCATGCATGTGGGATCTAGTTCCCTTACCAGGGATTGAATCCAGGCCCCCTGCATTGGGAGTGTGGAATCTTATCCACTGTGCCACCAGGGGAGTCACCATTTATGGGTCTTGGTTTCCTGCTCTAACTATTCTAGGTTCAACTTCACTTGGACTCTTTCTGTATGTTATTGTGTTGAAATTATATTATTTTCAGTTGCATAAAATTGACATCTTTTAGAAGTCAAAAGCAGGAAGAAGTCATTGTCTCTTGTTATTTCAGATGCCATGACCTACACCTTCAATCCTGTTTGCCTGGTGATATCATGCCTTCTACTTTGATGTTAAAATATAAGATATTGAGGCATTTCTGTAAAAATGAATGGGAGTGGTTAAAAATTAGTAATATGTTGATGAGTTTTGCAGATTGTTTTCCAAGAAGAACATATGAAAGGCTGCTAAGTTGTTTTGTGCCATTAAATGAAAATGGATTCATTGTTTAGTTGAATTTGAAGAATTGGGGTCTTATTTTTCTCTCAGTGTTCACATGCCTGCACAGGTCAGGTTAGTACCTTTCTCTATCAGGTGACCAGACCATGGATCTGGAGACCATGGAGAGGGCAGGGCTGTGGAACTGCTGGGTCCTGGGTAGCTTGTACAGGTGATTTTCCCTGTGTCTTGTCCTGTGAGGACTGCAGTCGGCTTTCAGCATTCCTATCTGACATATCTGTTTATCCAAGACAATATATGCTACTTATCAAATCACCAGTAATATTTTGGGAGCAGGTAATTAAGCTGCTTGCAGGATTGTTGGATATAACTTCCTCATTTTCAGGTAGCTAGGCTGTGAATTTCAAACACGGCTAGTCTAAGACATATAATGAGATTTATAATTGTTAAAACATTAAAGCCACAGAGGCTTCATAGATTTCACCTTTGTTTCAGTAAAATGGGAAGTATACTTAGTGCAATTTGCAAAGAAAAAGAAATTAGTGTTCAGTAATCCTTACATTCACTCCCCTGTCCCCCTGCATTATGGATACAAAATTACTTAGAACAGAGTAAACCCTGAAGTAGTTACTTAAGTAGTAGTTCTTGGACTTTCTAGCCTGTTACTTCCTGTTCATGGCTGGAATGGCCAAGTGCCATGTGCACTGTTAGGGAGCTATTACTGGAACAAAGCCTCTCTCTCAGAGAATAGGTAATTGCAGAGATACTGGATTTCTCTTTTGTCTGGACTCTGAGGACTAAAGGACTCTGAGGGTACGATTCTAGATAAAAGCTTTCTGAGTTTTGGGGGCCTTAGAAATCTTCTGGGATAGACTATATTAGAGATAATGATTAAGTAACTTATATAAGACTAGAAACTTAGGTTTCCTCATGCTAAATTCTGGTTCTAAGAAAGGTCAGGCTATGTTGATTTAGTAGGGAGGAAATTGCATGCTGGAACATCTCTAATTCTATATTATATCTGGTCTTTTAAAAATGCAATTCTGATTTTGCTGTCCCCTATCTTATATCCTCTTAGTGGCTTTCAGTTGCACTTAGGGCAAAAACCTAAGATCCTTAAAAAACCAGATCCTTAAAACAGTCCCCAGGCCTTGGCAGTCACCATTCTACTTCACATCTCTCTGAATTTGGCTACTCTAGGTACCCATAGAAGTGGAACCATAAAATATTTGCCCCTTTGTGGCTTGCTTATTTCACTCAGCACAACATCTTCAAAGGCCGTCCATGTTGTAGCGTATGTCGGCATTTCCTTTCTTTTTAAGGCTGAGTAATAATCCCTTGTATGTGTATATTACATTTTGTTTATCCATTCGTCTGTCAGTAGAAACTTGGGTTGCTTCTACCTTTTGGCTATTGTGAATAATGCTGCTATGGACCTTGGTGTACCAATGGATTTACTTTTATGATTCTGTTTTTCCCCTTAGAGCTATAGCTTTTGATCCATATAGCCTTATGCAAGTTACTTAACCTCCCTGTGTCTGAGCTTCCTCATCTGCAGTGGAAATAAAATCTATTTGCCCTGAGGTTATGGACTGACAAGAAGAGGGTATGCAGACATACCCCTGTAAGTTGCTGATACATGTATCCAAGCATATAGAACTTGGTGGGACTGCATTGGCTCCCCAGAGCATGCCTTGGGCCTGGGCCCCTGCGTTCTCTGGAGCAGCGTAGAGCTCCCTGTGCCATTGGCTGTCCAGGTTGGGTGGCAGACAACTGATTTATTGCTACGTCACAAGTCTTTTTGAGCTTCCATCAATATTCTAGAAGAAATTACGTTCAGCAGTTTATGCACCTTCATTGAAGGCAATGTTTACAAACACTGGGCTCTTCTGGCTCTTGATGCCCTGTCCTCACTAGGAGAGAAAGTAGGTGGTGCCTCAGTGTCCTCCTCCAGCCTCTGGAAAAGTCTGTCTCTGACTTACCTTTTGATATCAACTTGAGGATTAAACAAGATAATACTTGTAGATCATTTGGAACGGTATCTGGCACAATGTAAGAGCTCAGTAAATATTAGTTGTTATTGTTGAGCTGATGACAATGATGCATTCCCCTCTCCCCCGTCTTTGTTGAGTCTCATTTACTTTCTTCTGATTTTATAGCATTATCGATTGTCTGAAAGTGGTTTTTTCATGCCATATTTATTATCATTGTAGTAGGTTATCAAGTTTGAATATGGTCATTAGGCTATAATTAACCATACATATTAATATAATTGTTACAAGGAAATCACTATACAATTTAAAATCTTCTGCTTAAAACAAGCTATACTTTTTACAATAAAAATTTTCCCATCAAGAAGACCTTAGAAAAGATAATTAACTTATTTTTCTGATAAGAGAAAGTTGATTTAACCAACAATAGTTTTATTCTTCAGATACTCTTTGTAAAAATGCCAGCTGTTGACCATGCACTTCACAATCTCTTTGTGATTCCTATTCAAATCACACACTTCATTTAGGGCTTTGAGGAATTTAGAACAGTTTGGAAATCATAGTCGTTACATCGTTTATATAAATTGTACTCAGCAGAATATATGAATCTTTTGATTAACATTTTAGGCATCAACTTACATAAAAAAATCTAGTCTTCAAAATGAATGTAAAATTGATTAAATGAGAATTCACATAATTTTTAAAACTCAGTTTGCTGGGCTTCCCTGGTGGCGCAGTGGTTGAGAGTCCGCCTGCCGATGCAGGGAGCATGGGTTTGTGCCCCGATCCGGGAAGATCCCACATGCCGCAGAGCAGCTGGGCCTGTGAGCCATGGCCGCTGAGCCTGCACATTCGGAGCCTGTGCTCCGCAACAGGAGAGGCCACAGCAGTGAGAGACCCGCGTACCGCAAAGCAAACAAACAAACAAACAAAAACCACAGTTTGCTAAAACTTATGAGTACTATCCATGTTTCCAAGACTGTAAAATTAGAATTTGAACTAATGGACTACCACTGCAGTAAAAAATATGAAGCGTGAAATTTTCCTTCCTTCTAAATACATCATTAAGGCAATAATATTCTACATTAGGCACATTTCCTTTTTGTCTGATGATGTATTGCAGATAAGAATTTTAAAATGATATTAAATGGGCTTAGAGACACTGCAGACTGTCTTAGGGGGAATTGTTTGCTTGTGTTAAGGTCTTTTTATCCATCTCTTTCTTTTAAATTTAAGCTTAAATTTGTTTTTGTTTTATTTTTTGTTTTGGGTGTATGTTGCCTTTTACTTTACTTTTCTCCCATGCATTTGACAACTAATATAAGAAACATTAGAAAGTCACCATAGAATTGAACTATGGAGAAATACAATGAAAATTGTTTTAACTTCTTTGTCTAGGGTGAAGAGATTTGGATTTTACAAGTGTGAGTTAATGAAGCCTTATTGTTATAATTTCTTAAAACTTGTTATTTTTGTATTTTGAGATAATACAAAAATAGTACTAAGACTTCCTGTATTCCCTTCACCCAGATTCCCCAAATGTTTACATCTACCACGTTTCCTTTATCATTCTTTCTCTGTATACATATTATTATTATTTCTGAACAGTTTGAGAGTAAGTTACAGAATGGATGTCCCTTTATTGCCAAGTATTATTTGAGGAGGTATTTCCTAAAAGAACAAGGATATTTTCTCACTGAACCACAATACAATTTGCAGATTCAGGAAATGAACATTGTTATAGTACTATAACAATAGTACTATAACGATTTAATATCACTAACAATTTATAGTACTATAAATCTGGCTTTAGTCAGATTCGTAGTTGTCTCAGTAACATCCTTTAGAATAAGAGAAAAAAATTCTTTTTTCTCATCCAGGATCTACTTGAGAATCACTTACTGCATTTACTTGTCATATCTCTTTAATTTCCTTCAATCCTGAACGGTTCTTCATTCTTTCTCTCTTTTGTGACCATTCTTTCTCTCTTTTGTGGCATTTTGAAGAGCACAGGCCATTTATTTTGTACCATGTCCCTCCGTTTGGGTTGTGGTTATAATTTGATTAATAATTAGAGTAAGTTTTTATTCTATTAAAGTCCCTTTTGGTCAGTTACATCAGGAGATTTTCCATTTTTCCTTAGGTTTTCCAATTTTTCATAGGTGTTTTTTTTTTTTTGGCCACATGGTGCAGCTTGTGGGATCTTAGTTCCCTGACCAGGGATTGAACCTGGGCTCCAGCAGTGAAAGCGCAGAGTCCTGACCACTGGACCACCAGGGAATTCCCCGATAGTATTTCTTAATTAGGAAATTTTTTGATGCCTGTAGTTATAAATAACTTTTTATTCCTGTTATTGTTTATGTGTCATTTCCCATTTTTTTCCTTGATAGTTTTGCCAGAAATTTCTCTTTCACTGTCTAAAAGAGTGAAATTTTAGTTTAGTTGATCTTCTTTATTGTATGTCTGTTTTCTGTTTATTTTTGCTCTTTATTATTTTCTTCCTTCTACTTTTCTTTGGCTTTACCCTGATATTAACTATACCAGCTTTACAAGACCAATTTTTAGCCCATTAATTTCATTTATCTACTTTTCTGTTATTAGTAAGTAAGATTATAAATGTCCCTCTGTATCTCATATTTTTATATGTAGTATTTTCTTTATCACTTGGTTCTAAGTATTTCCTAATTTACTTTATAATTTTGCATTTGATTGAGAGTTAATTTCCAAGGAAATGTGGTTCTGTCTAAATAAATAAATCTATCTTAATTGCTTTGGGGGTTGTGATCAGAGAGCATGTATGATACCAATTATTTTAACATATCGTGATTTCCTTTAGGGCCTGGAATATAATCCTCCTGAGGACTGTGCTCCCTAGGTCTTGCCCACTTTCACCTCAGCCTAGTCACAGCTAACTTTCTGTTTGGTCTGTTCTCTCTTGTAGCAGTTTAGAAAATACCTCAGAGTTAAAGCTCGGGTCAGTGTGGAAGCTCATCTCTCATTACTTCCTCTTCCTGAACTATCTTAGCCTCTCCTTCTTGCCTGCATTGCTTGTTCTCCAGTGTCTCCACATAGCTGTATTTCATATTTGCCTGGTTTGTGTCCGGAATCAGAGCTGGGGGGGAAGAACCCACAGTTATGCTCGGGGTAGGTTTGGAAGTGACATTAGGGCCATGGGGCTACTATGGCCTGCTGCCCCTGGAGCTTTCTCGTGATAATAATCAAAAGGTATGAGTACACATAAGAACATAGCTCTTGGGTGTCTTATAGATTGATTTTAGTGAATGACAACCAAGTCAACAAATCTGATTATGAGTGAGGGATTTTGCTTTGAGTACTGTGCATTGAAGCAAAAATTGACTGGATGGCATACTTCTCATATATAAAAATTTTTGCCTTGATCGTGGTTTGAGATTTACTCATGAGAGTTTCTATTTCTACTTGGAAAAAAACCATATGCTCATTAATTTTAAAATAGATTTGATGGTCTGAATGCTATAATTTGTGCTGGAGTTATACATGTAAAATTTTTGTAAAACTCTTAACTGAGCAAATCAATAGTATTGAATATATATGGGTATCAGTTAGCCATTGCCAAAAATAATGTCACATGTTACAGATTGGGTTCCTGGGAAACACATTCTGAGATGAGATTTGCATGCTGGAAGTTTATTAGGGAGTACTCTTGGGATCAACACCTGTGGAAGAGAAGGGAAGGAGGCAGGATTGAACAGAGGGAGAAGGTAGGCTCTGATACAGTGTGAATGAAAGCCTCACCCTTTACACTCCTGCATCATTGGATGCTGGCTGCCCCAGGAAGAGGGCATGACCTTGGGTGATGAACCTTTCTTAATTTGAGATCATTCCAAAGAGGAGCAGCGCTGTAGGCTGTTTGCTCACAGCACTTCTAAGCATTGGGTGAATAAGCTCTTAATTCTCAAAAGGAAAAATGCAGTATCTATTACAATGCCCAGAATTTCATTGGCTTATAAACAACAAACATTAATTTCTCATGCACCCCTGTACAGATTCTCATGCACCCCTGTACAGGATTCTGCTGAACTGTACTGTGCTGATTCGGGTGAGAAGCTGCAGGTTAGGTCCACATCTGGTGCATGTATCTCTCATCCTCTGTTGACAAAAGTCAGTAACACAAGTCCAAATGCACAGGCTCATGTCAAGACTCTGTTATGTCACACATCTTAAGAGCCAGTTGGCCACACAAGTCACATGGCCAGGCCCAGCCTCAGCAGAGTGGAAGAATATGCTCCCTTGGAGGTCCAGGAGAGAGAGTGAATTTTTGCCAAACAATAGTCCAGTTTACCAAAGTGTGATTCTGCTTAATGAACAAAAGATAAGAATTCCACTGCCAAGATTTCATTGTCACTCTTTCTCCTAAAATACTTCTGTTTGTCATCTCCATCTGTTTTGAATGAGATGAAATGTGACAACACCTTCACCACTATTTGGCAGAGAGAACAGCTTGTGCTGAGTTCTTATGATTTTCAAAATTTAGATTTGAATGGATTTATGTGTATCTATATCTCTATTGAAAAGATGATATCTTTGCAAAGTATTTATCTGGAGGGAGGATTTTCAGTTTCAAGTTCTTTATCTTATTTTAAATTGAGGTATACATATAATAAAGTGTATTAAGTACACTTAGGTGCACAGCTTATAAATTTTTACATATGTCTGCATCCATATAACCACCACCCAGATGTAGATGACGAACAGGGTTCCCTCATGCTTCTTCCCAGTCAATGATCCCCTCTTCTGAGGTAATCATTATTCTGACTTCTCTCATCGTAAATTAAGTGTTATTTTTCTCAAAATTCATAAAAATGGAATCAGCCAGTATGTTCTCTTATATGTCTAGCTCTTTGAGTTTTTATCTTAACTGATAAACTGTAAGTTGTTGGTTACATTGTCAAACTCCTACGTCTTTTCTTAGCTTATTTCTGTGAGTCTTCACTGGATGTTGTCTCTTTTGTTTTAGAAACTATATTTTGTGTTTTACTTATTAGCTTTTTGTGGTTGGATTAGACTGTACAAAAGTTCGTTCAGAAGAAGCTTCTATGTATGTCAGAAAGACAGATTTAATATGGACTGCTAGCAAATAATGTGATCCTCTGGTTTCCTTTGTAAACCTGGCCATTGATTTTTAACAGGATTATTCCTTAGGCATTCCACAGTACCTGTGTCTCATGGGATGTTTATTTTCTACACATACTGATCATTACTGCACTCTCCCCTGGGCTGCGGTCTAAATGTGAGGGCTATGGAGGTTTCATAGCTGTGGTCAGCCTTAGTCCGACTCACTCTTTCCATTTGATCTGTGACACAATGCAGGAGCTAGTTTTCAAAAGCAAATGCTTACTTCAGTGTTCAGTAACACAAACACACTCTGTAAAGAACAGAACCTTTAAAAACAACCTGATCACTTGGGATTTTGATTACAGTCACTTATAGAGGCTAGGATATTACTTTGGTACTTATTAGATAATAAGTACCAAAGCCTTATTAGATAACAGCCCATCGTCATTTTAAAAAGTGCCTATAAGGAAGGCATTTGCATTCATCTACCATGAACAAAAGACTGAAAATCCATTCACGCTTTGAGTGGTTGGTATAATAACAGCTGAGAAAAGCTCATTTAATTCTGTGACTTTTGGTTTCAGAGCACCTGTTCAATATAAAAATTACTTGTATCTCCTGAGGAATCTCAGCAGCAGTTAATTTGTATAATTATTGATTTTGTTTTTTTAGTTATCCAGTGTAAATTTAGGAGTTTTAAAAATAGTTGTTTATGGAAATATATTATTATTTGAAGGGACCCCTCAATGCTGTTGATCTGTTCATTTTTATAGATCAGTTATCTAGAAACAATAGTTTTTTAGTTTCAGGGATGGTGTTAAGAGTGTATAACTGTAACATACAGTTAAAACTGCTGAATCTGTCAAGTGAGAGGTTAGCTACCGACGTGGAATTTAGTTGATTCTGAAGTTTGCAGAGCATAAAGGAAGAATCAAGATCAATTCTAACATTTTTGTAACCCCTGCTGCAGAAGGGTGAGAAGAAATTCACTTGAAAGTTGAAGTTATTATTCCATGACTGTGACACATATAGCAAAAGACCGCACATGGTCAGTATGGTCTTAGCTGTGATTATAACTAGGAAATTGATAATGAAATCCTTACTTGCTTTTGTTTTATGGAATCCGATTTATTTTAGGGGAGATGTCAGCCCTTGTTAAAGCAGTTAGTTACTGTTCCTAATCATGTCCTAAATTCTGCCTTTAGCTCTGTCAAATTCATATTCAGCATCTTTATGTATCACAGTATAAATACATACTTTTAATGTGTATTTTAGGTAATAATTTTTTTCTCTTTAATAGATGTTAGTTGATATTGGAGCTTATTTTATGCTTTTGTACCAGTGGGGAACTGTCCACTGTCCCCTACCAGATATTTTGGGATCATTTATAAGCTAAATTTTTAAGAAACATAGATGTGACTCTATCCTCATTTATGAAATTTTTAATAATTATCAGAAGACACTTTGTGTAAAAGGTGTAAAACTTGGCTTTCACATGTTAGAAAGTTTGAACAGAACTAGTTCTCACTTGGCAAGGATTTGATCACCAACCAAATCTGTACCACACCTATATGCTTATCCAGACACAACTGACTGTCCTGTTCATCAGTTTTCCTGCTACACATACAAATACGCATGCATATTATGAATAGATCTTTTTAAAATAAGCTAGACCCAAGGTACTTCTGAAAAAAGCCACTTATATTATTCTAATCTATCTTTCCTCCTTTCAAATCACTCACCCTTGAAATATATATGAAATCCACACTGGCCCAGGTAGCTGTTCCAAGCAAGCCTGGTCATCTATTCTTGGTCTTACAGAGTTTCAACCAAGTTACTGTTTTTACATGGATATATAATTTTGTTTGTTTTGTTTTGTTTAACATGGATGTGTAATTTTGTCTTCATCATTCTCAGTTTCATTGTTTTTTCTCTTGTTCTTAGTATATCATTCTCTTGCTCCAACCTGAGAATATTTTTTCTCACTCTGATACATCCTCTGTCTACATATTTTTCCCTTGTCAAGGAAGGCTGTGCCAACCTTATACAATAGCTGAAGTGACTCTGGCACTTTTAACCAAAAGGATGATGGAACTTTCTGGGTTCGCATTTTAATTCCTGGAGGTCCTAGATCTTCATAGTTAGGTTGCTGTAACAAACAAATGCATTTAAAAAAAAATACAGGGCTTCCCTGGTGGCACAGTGGTTGAGAATCTGCCTGCTAATGCAGGGGACACGGGTTCGAGTCCTGGTCTGGGAGGATCCCACATGCCGCGGAGCAACTAGGCCCGTGAACCACAACTACTGAGCCTGCGCGTCTGGAGCCTGTGCTCCGCGACAAGAGAGGCCGTGATAGTGAGAGGCCCGTGCACCACGATGAAGAGTGGCCCCCACTTGCTACAACTAGAGAAAGCCCTCGCACAGAAACGAAGACCCAACACAGCAAAAATAAATTAATTAATTAATAAACTCCTACCCCCAACATCTTCTAAAAAAAAAGAAAAACCTTAAAAGGTACAAATCAACATGTTCTTAAAAGCAATACGTGGTGTTTTAAATAACTGCATAAATCCATTGTTTAAATTTTTTTTCTTGTGTTATTAAAAAAGTAAATACTAAGTATATTGTTGCTAATTAAGTGCATCATGCATTTTAATATTTCTGTTCTTAAATAATCTAGCAAGTTTGCATTTCTGGCTGATCTTTTCTCTCCATTTTCTTTGTTTTTTTAGTTTCATGCTATGGATACGTTGTATAGGCACAGCTATGATTTGAGCAGTGCAATTAGTGTCTTAGTACCACTTGGGGGACCTGTTTTATGCAGAGATGAAATGGAAGAATGGTCGGCCTCTGAAGCTAGTTTATTTGAAGAGGCACTGGAAAAATATGGCAAAGACTTCAACGACATACGTCAAGACTTTGTAAGTAGAAAATTGTGAATTAAATAAAAGTTGGGGTGGGAATATTTTATCTGTTTTAAAAATTTGGCAAATCTTAAACTATTCATCTAGCAAGCCTCTGACGTAGTAATTTTCATCTGCTCAACGTAGAATGCAGGCCAGTGTTGTGGAGGGAGAAATTGACATTTGTCTTGAGCAGTAATTGTAAGACCCAGGGTCAGGAGGCCCTGAGTTCTTGCTGTAAACCTTGGCAATATGAATTAATCCTCTTCACCTCTCTCTGAGTTCCAAGTTAAAAATATGCACAGCTTTTCTAACCATTTGCACTAAATATTTCTGATCTCTGCTTTTTTTTTTTTTTTTTTTTTTTTTTTTGCGGTACACGGGCCTGTCACTGTTGTGGCGTCTCCCGTTGCGGAGCACAGGCTCCGGCCCAGCCGCTTCGCGGCATGTGGGATCTTCCCGGACCGGGGCACGAACCCACGTCCCCTGCATCAGCAGGCGGACTCTCAACCACTGTGCCACCAGGGAAGCCCCCTGATCTCTGCTTTTTAAGCTTGTTGCTGTCTTTTAGAACTTCGGTATTTTTCTAGTTATCTTACCAATCATTGAGCTGGAATTTGATACAGACCTCTATTATAGAAGCGACCTGTATCAAGCAGAGCAGAAGAATTTGCTTTATGGGTTTTTGATCTTTACTCTTCTTGATGATATGCAGGATCTTACTTGCATTTTAAATACTAGGTAATCTTGTCTACTATTATGTACTTCCTTTGTCTTTGTATTTATGGAATTGCTGTCTTTAATTAACCTTACAGTCTCTTTGAAATGGGGAGATTTCTTTTTGAGAAGTTCATAAATAGCTTTCTATAACAGCCATTCTTTTTCTTCAAAAATATTTATTTATTCATTCATTTATTTATTTGGCTGCCTCAGGTCTTAATTGTGGTGCATAGGATCTTAGTTGAGGCATGTGAGATCTTAGTTGCGGCACGCAGGCTCTCTGTTGCGGTGCACAGGCTTCTCTCTGGTGGCGCACGGGCTTAGTAGTTGCAGCGCATGGGCTCTAGAGCATGCGGGCTCAGTGGTTCTGGCACATGGGCTCTCTAGTTGTGGCAAGCGGGCTCTAGAGCACACGGCTTAGTTGTCCCATGGCATGCAGGATCTTAGTTCCCCGACCTGGGATCAAACCAGCATCCCCTGCATTGCAAGGCCGATTCTTAACCACCGGACCACCAGGGAAGTCCCAGCAGCCATTCTTTTTTAAAAATTATGAAAATAGACTCATTATAGCCTATGAAGTATTTAATGTGAGCTAGGATCCTGCCTTTTATGTTGTTGCATCTTTTTAAAATTATTTCTGAAGGACAATTTTACTTATCTATATGAGTTGATATACTAAATCCTAAACATGATCATTAAAGTTATTAGTGTCACTGGCATTTGTTTTGGCAAAACTTTACTGACACCCAGATTGTTATATGTCATGGTTTCAATTTACAGGGTGTGCAGCTGGGAATTTAAAATGCATTGGTGGCATTTAGCTTCAGGTGGTCAGAATAACACAGCAGTGCAATGCTACTAATATAATATAGCTACACCACTAAATAGAAACCGCAAAAACAAAACCCCCTAAAGAGCAAAGGCTGCAGGCCTGATAAAAGAGTAGAAGATGAGAAGTACTAAAGTGAAACTAGTTTTCCCTGCACTGAGTGTGACATGCTCATTTTATGTCCTGATCATCATTCTGAACTCAGTTCAATTCAACAAATGTTTATTAAGCACCTGCAACATACCAGGCCCTTAAGTGTGCACTAGACATGCATCAGAAATGTAATGTGGTCCTTACTTTAGGGAATGATTCATAGTGAAGATCAAGAGATTGAAAGATAAGCCCTCAAATAAAATATAATGTAATTACTTCTGTCAGTAGTAAGAATGAGTATTATGGAAGTGGTGGGAAGGGAACTGTTAGTTGTGCCAGTCAACTCAGGAGTGTCTTCACGGAGTTAACTGGCATTTCATCTGGACCTCTGATGGTAACAGGAGAGAACAGCAGATTGACGGGTATACACTGAGCTGTGAAACTTTTAGACAGCCTTCCTGGGCACTTAATACAGGACTAGGAAATAACTCTGAACAGTAGCTTGGTGCAATATACTTGGACATAGAGGCTGGCATTCATAGAAGGTAAAATAACGGTGTGAAAACGAGTATAACAGCAATAATGCTGTTAAATGGTTTTTTGTTACCTTCATGATCTAACAAAATTCTTGTAAATCTGTGGCGTGATAAAGTTTTTCTGAAGGTGGTTAGAATGCTTGTTGATGAGCCAGTCCACATTAGGTTTGTTGTATTTTGGAGCTTGGTATTGGCCGCCAGTGTCAAAAAGCTTAGATAGACCATCAGGAGGCTAACGCTTCAGAGAGGGTTTGTGTTTTGTGTAGTTTTGGGTGTTTGTTTGTTTTTTGAGATCCTTAGGCTTTGTTTTGTTTGTTTATTTATTTATTTATTTTTATTGAAATATAGTTGATTTACAGTGTTAATTTCTGCTAAGCCTACAGCTAACATCATCCTCATTGGTGAAAAGCAGGTACATGAAAAGGTGTTCAAGGGACTTCCCTGGTGGTCCAGTGTTAAGACTCCTTGCTTCCACTGCGGGGGGCGTGGGTTTGATCCCTGGTCAGGGAACTAAGGTCCTGTATGCTGTGTGGTGTGGTCAAAACAAACAAACAAGAAAGGTGTTCAACATCACTAATCATCAGGGAAAACCACCATGAGATATTGCCTCATACCTCTTAGGATGGCTATTATTTTTTTAAAAATGAGAGATAACAGACGTTGGTGAGGATGTGGAGAAGCATTGTCATTAATTCTTCTTTAAATGTT
This sequence comes from Aethalodelphis obliquidens, assembly GCF_003676395.1. Lineage (NCBI taxonomy): Eukaryota > Metazoa > Chordata > Mammalia > Artiodactyla > Delphinidae > Aethalodelphis > Aethalodelphis obliquidens. Next base: position 9,310,006 of record NW_020837956.1, on the reverse strand, counting down.
TGGTGAAGTCATCTTGTCCTGGGCTTTTCTTTGTTGGAAGGTTTTTGATTACTGATTCAGTCTTCTGTTCACAGTTTCTATTTCTTCATGATTCAGTCTGGATAGGTTATATATTTCTAGGAATTTATCCATTTTTTCTAGATTATCCAATTTGTTGGCATGTAATTGTTCATAGCAGTCTCTTAGGATCCTTTTATATTTCTGCGATATCGTTTGTGATGTCTCTTCTTTCACTTCTGATTTTATTTATTTCAGTCTTCTCTCTTTTTTCTTAGTATAGCCAGTGGTTTGTCAATTTTGCTTATCTTTTCAAAAAACCGGCTCTTAGTCTATAGATCTTTTCTGTTGTTTTCCTTGTTTCTACTTCATTTATTTCTGCTGTGATCTTCTTTTTCTGCCAATTGGAATCACTCTCTTTTCAGTCTTTGTTTATCCTTTCCTCCTCTGACTGGATAATGTCTAAGGACCTGTCTTTGAGTTCACAGATTTTTCTGCTTGATCAAGTCTGTTGTTGATGATCTGCCTTGTATTTTTCATTTAATTCATTGTATTCTTCAGCTCTAGAATTTGTTTGGGTTTTCTAAAATGATTTCTCTCTGTTGAACTTCTTGTTTTGTTTGTATATTGTTTTCCTAATTTCATTGAGTTTTCTATCTGCATTTTCTTGTAGCTCACTCAACTTTGTTAAAACAATTATTCTGAATTCTTTGTCTGGGAAATCCTAGATCTCTATTTCTGTGGGATCAGTTCCTGGAAAATTACTGTGTTCCTTTGCGGGTGTCATGTTTCTTTAATTTTCCATGTTTCTCATAACCTCGTGTTAATTTCTGTGCATTTGACTGAGCAGACATTACAGACTGGTCTTAGTGGGGAAAGACCTTCACCTGCAGGTGGGTGCAAGGGTACAGGCAAGTGGGGTGCATTGGTTCTAGCTCCTGGGAAGGCCCATTGGCATAGTGCGCATTCAGCTTTATCAGCTGAGGTCAGTGTCAGTAAAGATTGCAACGGCCAAGGGTGCAGGTGTCTGCTGCAACAGAGAGGGCTGTTGGGGTCTTCAATGGCAAAGGCTGCTGGGGACCTCCTGATCTCTCTTTCTCCCACAGCGTATGTCATTGGCGAGGGGATGTCTCTTGGCTCTGGGTCTGGCTTGGAGTGCCCTCATGGTGGCAGTGGTGCCTGAGGTGTGGGCATGCTTGGGTCAGCCCCTGAGCCGGGAGTGGAGTGTGTGTGCTCACAGAGTGACTGAAGCATATGATCTGGTGCCTGTGAAGCGAGTGCATGTCGAGCAGCCAGGGCTCTGGGGTCTGGGGTGTGCACGTCTTCTGGAAGGAGTACAGCAGCGTCTCCTTCCCTAGGAGGCCAGCAGCAGCAGTGGCTCTTGATTACCTCGGCGGCAGGAGCTGCCGGTTTCTTCTGCACAGGAGCCTGCTGAGGTCCACTCCAACAAACACTACAGAGTCCTACTGTACAAGCTGTAGGGATTCCTCAGCAGCTGTCTTGGGTGCTCCTGAGGTCCTCCGTGACCAGGGCTGCCAGGCTTCTCTGCAGAGCAGGCCACTGGTGACTGCAGTGGTATCCAGTGTGTGGCTTATACTGATGGCCTCCACCCTTCGTTGTTCTTAGCAGTTTCCAGATGTCTCAGCTAAAGTCCATCTCCTCGGTGATCCTCTCTGTGTACTCTCTGTGCAGTTATTCTCCATTTTTTGCTGCACTGTGTTGCTATAGGTTCTTCTTTGACTCTTGCATCTTCCCAGGGCAATTTTTATTTGTTGATAGCTATCTAATTATCGTTTTTTGTGGGGTTTCAAAGGCTGGTATGTCCTCCTCTTGCTGGCGTATCTCTTCCTGTCCATTTTGTCTAGTTTGTTGTCATAAAGTTATTCATAATCTCATTATACTTTTAAGGTCTGTGGGATGGATTTGTAGTGATATCCTCTCAGATATTCCTGATACTGGTAATTTAGCTTTTCTTTTTTCCTCATTAGTCTGGCTAAGGGTTTATCAATTTTATTGACCTTTGCAAAGAACCAGTTTTTTAAAAATAACTAATTAATTAATTTTTGGCTGCATTGGGTCTTCGTTGCTATGCGTAGGCTTTCTCTAGTTGTGGTGAGTGGGGGCTTCTCTTGTTGCGGAGGGCGGGCTCTAGGCGCGTGGGCTTCAGTAGTTGTTGCACACATGCTCAGTAGTTGTGGCGCACAGGCCTAGTTGCTCCACGGCATGTGAGACCTTCCCGGACCAGGGATCGAACCTGTGTCCCCTGCGTTGGCAAACGGATTCTTAACCACTACGCCACCAGGGAAATCCCAAGAACCAGTTTTTGATTTGATTGATTTTTCTGTTTTCTATTCCATTGATTTCTGCTTTTATGTTTATTATTTCTTTCCTTCAGCTTGCTCTGAGCTTCTGTGCTTTTATCTTTTCCTAGTATTTTTTTAAGGTTGGAGCTTAGATCATTAATTTGAAACTTTGCATCTCATGTAACCATTTATTGTTAATACTCTTGGCTGACAATGAATTCAGCTTTTGACTGAGAATGACTTCTGCCTTGTCCGAAAAACTTTACTGTCCCCTTTGAAGAGAGATTTCATTCTTTATAGAATTCGCTAAAAATTTTTTTCCTCTTTGAGTATTCTAAAGATGTCTCTCTATCTGGCTTACGTAGTTTCTGATGAGAAGTTCCTATGTATGTAAATGTTTCTTTTTCTTTGTGCTCAAGATTTTCTCTTTACTTTTGTTTTACTACTACAGTATGAACCTGTAGTAGTAAACCAAAAGCCCTGGCAGGCTTTTCTTTATAATTATTCTACTTGTAGTTCACTGAGTCTCCTAGAGCTGAGATTTGTTGTTTATGTGTTAGTTTGGATAATTGGTATTGATCTGTCTTCTAGTGCACTAACTCTTTTCTTGGCTATGTCCAGTATACCAATAAACTTGTTAAAGGAATTCTTCAAATATGATATATTTTCCTAACAGTCATATTTTATTTTTATGCTTTTTATCTCTGTATAAATTTCCCATCTATTCATGTGCACGGTCTGCCTTTTCAACTAGATCCTTTAGTATATTAATATAGTCTCTAGTTGGCCAGGTTTGGATCTCATTGTTGTTCAGGTTACCTTCAGTGTACCACTGTACTGGAAGGCTTAATATTTCATGTACGACCTTTATATCTTTGAGCCTCACAGGGCCCCCAAAGCTTAACTGAATCTCCCCATTTTTGCCGGAGATGCAAAATCCTTTCCTGCCTGGCTAATTCACCTACACCCCCACCCAGCCTTGAACCTAATGGGTTTCACTTCCCTTGCCAGCAGGCAGAATTATTCTCACAAGCCAATCACATCCTCCCGTGGGAACCTTCTTCCGGAACCAGGGCATACCGCACCCTCTTGTTACGCAAAGCCACACTTCCACAGCCCCTACTGGGCTCACTATTCCCAAGTACAACCCCTGTGTGGCCCTACATAGTGTGTAGTGTCCTCTTCCCCCAGACCGTGAGTATAAGTGACGAATAAACTGCTGTCAGTCTCATCTAGTTTGTCTCCAGTGTCATGTGTCGTATGTCTGATCACCTTCCACTGTCTTGAGGGGCGGGTCCCTCCCTCGCTGGTGGGATGAATAGGAGGTGAACTGAACATCCACAGACTTCATGGTCTTACCTATGCTTAATGTAGGGCCTGAAAAGCAGAAGGGTCTTTTTCTTGTGTTCCTGTCCCATCCTTAGCAGGCCTTGCACTGCAGAGCCTGTCTCCACATTTTGCCCTTCCCCCTGTGGTAGTATGGTGTTGCAAGTCCACGGTGAGGGCACAGGGAGTTTCTTAGTTGTCCTGTTCCTGCCCCAGACTTTGGTAGGCTTTGTGTGCCTGAGTCTCAGCGGTGGAGCTCCCACAGCAGTTCTGTTCTTCCCCCAGCTCCCTTGTGGCAACCGGTCTCTGCTTTGTGTAGCCTTTTATTAGCAGGGCTTTTTGGATGTGAGCAAATTTCCTGTCCCCCTCCACTGGCCACTGCACTTTGCCTGGGACTTGGGGGTGGGATGGTTTCTAGTCCGTCTCCAGTGGCAGACACTTTTGCTTTGTATGAGAGAAGGATCTAAGAGAAGGATCTGGGAAGCGGTTTTCTGGCCTGGTCCCCAGTGGCAGCAGATCACCGTTGTGCACACCCACACCACCACCAATGGGCAGGTTTCTTGCCCTGTCCCAATTCTTTCTGCTGAACATCTGATGGAGGAAAGGGGGTGTGTCGATGCCCTCTGTGCACTGCTTTATTTAGCTTCATCTTCTTACCAAGGTTGATAAGTTGTGTGTTCATTTTCATTCCTTGATGTTTCCTTATGGTTTCCTTTTTGATCCTTGGATTATTTAGAAGTAAGTTCCACATATTTGTAGGGTTTTTTCCCCATATATTTTTTGGTTATGAATTCTGGTTTAATTCTGTTGTGTTCAGAAAACATACTTTGTTAAATCCACACACACACACACATACACACACACATAAATTTTACATTTGGAAGACTTGATTGATTCTACTGTAGTGTATGGTTTGGTTTGGTGAATGCACCATGTGCTCTTGAAAAGAACAGATATTTTGCTGTTAGGTATAATATTCTATAAATGCTACTTGGGTCAAGTTTATTGATAATGTTGTTCAAGTCTTCTGGAGCCTTACTGATTTTCTGCCCACTTGTGTTACTTGTTGAGAGAGCAGTATTAAAAGTCTCTAGCTTATAATTGTAGATTTTTCTATTTTTCTTTTCAATTGTATTAGGTTTTTGCTTTAAATATATTGAATCTCTGTTGGTGGACACATACATATTTAGGATTGTTATATTCTTGTGATGATTCGACCTTTTTATCTTCACATCATGCTTCTTTATCCATGGGTAATATACCTTGTGACAAAGTCTAATTTTTCTCCTATTAATATAACCACTCCAGATTTATTGTTTACATGATATATTTTGTTTCCATCCTTTTACTTTTATTTATTTCCAAAGTGGGCTTTTTGTAAACAGAATACAGTTGAATTTTCTTTTCACCCCCAACCAATCTAACAATCTCTGCCTTTTACTTAGAGTGTTTAGACCACTTGCCTTTAATATAATTATTAATAATATAATTATCAGTTTAAATCCATCATTTTACCCTGAGTTTTCCATTTGTCCCATTGTCCTTTATTCCTCCCCCCACACTTTTTTTAAGAATTTATTTATTTTATTTTTTTGGCTGCATTGGGTCTTCATTGCTGCACAGGGGCTACTCTTTGTTGCGGTGCGCGGGCTTCTCATTGTGGTGGCTTCTTGTTGCGGAGCATGGGCTCTAGGTATACGGGCTTCAGTAGTTGTGGCACGCGGACTCAGTAGTTGTGGCAGGCGGGCTCAGTAGTTGTGGCTTGCAGGCTCTAGAGCGCAGGCTCAATAGTTGTGGCACACGGGTTTAGTTGCTCCGCGGCATGTGGGATCTTCCCGGACCAGGGCTCAAACTTGTGTCCCCTGCCTTGGCAGGTGGATTCTTAACCACTGCGTCACCAGGGAAGCCCCTCTTCCGCCTTTCTTTTTTTTCCCTTTTTTTTTTTTTGCAGTACGCGGGCCTCTCACTGTTGTGGCCTCTCCCGTTGCGGAGCACAGGCTCCAGACGCGCAGGCTCAGCGGCCATGGCTCACGGGCCCAGCCGCTCCGCGGCATGTGGGATCTTCCCGGACCGGGGCATGAACCCGTGTCCCCTGCATCGGCAGGCGGACTCTCAACCACTGCACCACCAGGGAAGCCCCCCACCCCCTTTCTTGATTAATTTTTTATGACGCTCATTTCATCTCTCCTGGTGGCTTACTAACTAAACTTTTGTTTAGTGGTTTACAATATATATCTTTAATGTACCACAGTTTACCTTCAATCAAATTCTGCTTAGATCACATAGATTATAAGAACCATGAAACAGTACACTTCTAGTTCTTCCTTCCCATTCTTGTGCTTTTGTCGTCATACATTTTATTTCTGTACATGTTCTAAGCCCCACAGTGCATTATTAATGTTTCTTGCTTTAGGCAATCAGTGATCTTTTAAAAAGTTTAATCCCCCCCATGTTTATTTACTTATTGTTACTTATTTTTTAAAAATTTACCATTTCTGCCCCTCTTCATTTGTTTGTGTACATTCAAATTTCCACCCCCACCTATGGATTTCTCAGGTCTCCTCCACTGGCTCAGTTCTTTCTGATGGACACCTGATAGAGATCTCTGGCAAATGTGTTTGGATTCCGCTTGTGTCTAGAGCTTCCACAGATGCTAAACAGTTGTCCTAGCCCACTGTTGACCTTTAATAATCTGGTAACTTTTTTGTTGTTCATCACCCGTTTCTTTTATGCTCTGCCAAAGTAAAAATACTTAGAGTCCTGTCTGTCCTTGGAGTGACTTGGGAATTTAGTTCAGTTGATTGTCTTGTAATCTTAGCTCTCTGATGGACTAAAGAGTTGGTGTGGTTTTATAAATTATGTGTTTCTTTCCTCATCTTTGGAGTGGGGATGACATTCTCTTGTGGATTTCTACATCCTAAACAGGACCTGAAATATGCAGAGGAACCTGAAAAATTCGAAGTGCAAAACAGCAAAGTCCTTCCCTCTTCATACAGTGGAGTGAGTCCTTTGCCATAGAAACTCCTTTAGCAAAGGGTATTTCCTGGCTGTTGTATCATTTAGACTTCAGTTGCAGATAACAAAATATTGGAGCTGTTTTAAACAGAATGGGATTTAACTTTAGAAATTAGATGCTTAAAATCATTGATAGGGTTGGAGAAGTAGGCTCAAGCTGGACCTCAGAATAGTCCCACAGAAATGGTTCCACAAGTGAGCTCTTAACCTCTGCCCCATATGGAAATTGAGAAGCTGCTGGGTTAACTTCTGGGCCAGGATCACACTACTTTAGCCGTGATTTGAGATCAGGAAACCTCTAGCAGCGTCATTGGCTCTAGAACAATTTTGTGCCTCCTACTTCTGCTGCAGCAAAATGGATCCCTTGTGCACCATCCACTCTATGCCTGCTTAATTCACTTCTGAATTTGTCTTATACACATACATCTGATTGGCAGAGATAAATCCAAGGGGGTCTTGGAAATATAACGTTGGATATCTAGCCTTTGTAGCATAAGCAAGTGAACTAGAGGGAAGTTAGAAAGGATACTGAGCAAGTCATAATTAGAGACGACAGAATCCATTTGAGTGAGCTATTATGAGGAGACAGAAATGTTATTAAAGGCTGTCAGAAGGCTAACAGACGTTAGCCAGGGATCCACGTTTCGATGCTTCACAGACAGGACTTGTGAAGCCAAGAGCAGTATCTAACCCCACAATGGCAGTGCTCTAGCAGGAGCCCCACTACAACATCTGCTACCTCTACTCAGCAATCTTGCATGATTCTGTTCTACCTTGACTCTGTCAGTAAGTGCCACGTATCTAGGGTCTATTCTTAGAACACTTCACTTTTTACCAATTTTTGTATTAGAGTACTTTTGATTATAAGTGAGAGAAACTCACCCTCATCTAGTTTAGAATAAAGGATAGATACTTTGGTTATATTAGTCAGGGTTCTTAGTTGGTAAGTACAGATTTCTCTATAATTTAAACTGAAAGGCATATAGGATATTAGGTTCTCATAAAATCTCTGGGAAGACTAGAGAACCAGGTTTGGATGCTGCACTTCCAGAAACAGTGGAAAGACCCATGCCCTCTGCTGCTTGGAATCCATGATGTCAAACATGGATGGCAGAAAAGTCAACACACATGCCCCAGAAGAACGTGGTATCCCAGCCATTGTTCTTGCCCAACTATCCAGTCTCCCTGCATGCAGCCTTATTCTGATGTTGCTAACTCCTGTACCTAAATGTCATTCACATTTGTCAGCTTGGCTAAACCTGGCCTGTATGTCTGCATCCTTGTTCAAGAGTATCTGGGGAAAATGTATTTAGAGCTTCAAGGAAGGTAAGCTGGAAGTAGTTTGGAAATGGGTGTACAGTTTATGCCACCATCCACTTCTTTGACTACTTAACATCCATCCTTGCCGTCTCTACATGCTTCCTTTCCAGACATCAACTTTAAAACAATAGTAATTATCCCTGAATCATTAGAAAATATGGTACTATTTCCTTAAATGAGGAGGCTTAAATTTAACGTCACAGCATCCATCTCTGGTTGCTGTTTATTCCTCTTCTGGTTTTAGCCACAGCCCTGTCTTTATAGCTTGTAACTTCTGCATTAAATTATAAAGGTAAAAACACCACCACCAACAGACCTTATATAAAAAATAGAAAGGGAATTGGGTGCAGAAGGAAAACAATTACACTGAGCAAGGAAGAAAACACAGATAGCTTCGTTAGTCTTCCGTCAGGATAGAACAGCGCGTGCGCGCGCACACGCACACACGCGCACACGCACACACACACACACTGTTCTCCCCTCCGTATCTTAGATGACCAGAGTTCTTAGTCTGGTGGGGTGACCCAAACCTTCATTCTTGCAGGTTGTGGGCCCTGGGTTACAAGAAGTGTTCTGTGGGAGTAAGTCATTCATAAGTCTGTGTGTGCTATTGCTAGTCAATAGCACAGAAAAGGCAAATCATATCTAGAATAATTGTCCATTCAATGAAAACAGGTAACTGCTGAGAGTCTAATCTAACTGACATGTTACCAGGAATGGTGCCATGTTGGAGGCCCAGTGTACGCTGTTCCTTGCAGATTAGGCAGTTGGAGTAATCAGATAAGAATGGGTGAGAGGACATCCCTGTGGTGGCATCCACAGGTGTGTCCATTTTGTTTACGTGTCCTTTGAGCAGTCATTGGGTGGCTAGGGAAAGAGGCCGGCTTATAGCCATAGGGATCATCTTATCCAGCAGACGAGTGAAAAACCTCCTTTGCAGAGGAGCCTTTGTGACCATGGGGGCTCAAATATCCTCACAGCCAGGCCCACCCTCACATGTCTGACCCACAAACCTCTTTTATAAGCATCATTGTTACCAGTCCTCTAATCTCATTCCTTTCAAGTCCCTGATCATTGTGACAAGTAAATAACCATTGTCCATGGATGGGTATGGATTAGTACCTCTGGCCATCTCTCTTGCAACTCAAAGTAGAAAACCAGATGTCCACTCTAATGTTCTGCCCTCCAAAAGGATCTCCCTTCTTCGCTGGGCTTCACAGTCACTCCTGCCTGGGGCTGAAATGCTGCAGCAGTATAATTCCAGTCGGTGCCCCTACATCATGCGGAGCCATCTGCCACATTCAGATTTTTTCCTCTTCAGTTGACGTGTTGGAACTCCCATGGAAGCTGAGTGAGGGTTGAGGGAGAAAGGATGCTACCTCAGGAGTGTGACCTACGCTACTCCTTGATGAGCGTGTGCTGGTGCTGAGCACAGCTGATGAGGACTTTATGGCTTGGATAAACTCTGGCTCGCGAGGAAGCTCAGGTTACAGGGTCACTTGGTTTTCTTTTCTCAGGCTTCCAGGTAAATTGCATGCCCGGGCCTATTTCCCAGAAGAAGAATAATTAAGGGGATAAGAGGTTTTGGCTTGCTTAAAACCCTGGGAGACTACGCCTCAGCTGTCCTGTGAGGTGTTGCTGTAGTTGGCTCCTTAACGCCATCCCTCAGACACTTTCAGCTCCATTAGATTGCTTGTTAAATGGGAGAAAATTATGTTTGCTTTAACTGCAATCCAAATGCCAGCTGTGCCGATCTGTTCCTGTAAGGAGACCACATTTGTTGAAGTTGCCACCCAGTTAAGTTTTAAAATAACGTCCTTTTTCTAAACTCCATTTATTTTTCTCTTCAGACCAAACAGGTGAGTTAAATGTGAAGATGACAGGAATTGCATGGTTGTTGTACCTGTGGGTCATAAACAGACCCCCAGCTGCACTGGGGTCTGGGAAGAACTATTTTAACTCTAAACCCAGTGGTGCATTAGGGCAAGCTGGGAGTCAGAGAGTGCTGAGTCATCTATCAGTAAAATCTGCCACGACAGCTAAAACTCGAATGTTATCAGTCATTTTGTTTGATCTGCCCTGATTTGCATCTTGGAAGACTAACAGATCTCCCTTTACAGAGGGACATATTAAATATATTCTTTCATTGTGGGTCTCATAAGTAAAGGCTCATTTGGCCATTTTGAATAATTATGGAACATAGCAGACAAGCTTCCTATTTTTCTAATATGTACCACACTTGGCTATGTTCTTTTTCAGAGATTTAGGTTTTCATTTTATGTACAACAAAATAGATCAGAATAGAGCAGTTTTGGAAAGGATGAGAAATATTATACCAGAGACCAATGACCCCCAGTTGTAGGTGGCATCTTTGGAAGTTGAAGAACTCAGTCCAGATTCTTTAAAATATCATTTCTAAAAATTGTACTTCCACCCCACCTATAGCCCGAGAAAAACTGAGTAAGTCATGAAATATTTTCAGTCGTAAGGTTTATAACTTTTAACAGAATGGGAGTTGAGAAATGGAATGTGCATCTCTAGCTGAATAGAACTTGTTTGGGGACCCTTTTGCTCAGAATTAATTTCAGTTTTTCAAACATTTCTTCTAGAATGCATCTTCCATGTGGATTATTACCTCCTTATTTTTAAGAAGTGGTTTTAAAGGAAAAGAGTTTCTACGGTAGCTTGTTTTCATTATCATGTTAAATTTTTTTTCAGCTCCCTTGGAAATCATTGACTAGCATCATTGAATATTATTACATGTGGAAAACTACTGACAGATATGTGCAGCAGGTAATTTTTTCATATTGCTACCAATACAATTGCATTAAAATGAACTTTCTATTTATACATTAATATTTCTTAGCAATATGCTTAGTTTTAAATTTGTTTTGTTTGCTTTATCTTTTCTAGACCATTTTAAAGTACATGATTTCATATCTTTAACATATTAAGGTTTTAGTCTCGATATTTTCTTTACTTCAGATTCCATTATGATAAATATTTTGGACAGACAGCAGGGAAAGATACCAATAGAGAGGTGTTATTTTCCTTGTAGGTGCCTGGTGCTTCATCTCTTTGTGAGTATAGTTGACAGGAATGACTGAAACTGTGTAAAAGATCTTCTGAACCCTCCTAGACATTTTTGTGGTTATACCCCACAGTATAGGGTATACCCCACAAAGGTCTTTGACCTTAACAGTAGTAGTTAGTCTTTACTAGTTTGATACGTCGTACATAAGCACGCAACTTTTTTTTCCAAAATTATCTCTAAAAGCAGGGAATCACTTATTTTGTAAATTCTCCCCAAATGTCCCAAATTGAGGTAATTCTCTCAGTTACCTGTTTTGAGTAATACTACTTTTGGGGGAAAGGTACATTTTCCTCAAGTGACCTCAGTCAGTATATTATATTCTTCTAGTTAACATGTCAGAACTGGTAAAGGGGCAAGTATATTTAACACAGACATTATTTTTCCTAAGTATATGATCACCCAGTGGCAAGTGTTAGATGCTATAAAAATACAATTTAAAGATCACTTTAAAAATTACCATAGTGAGTTGTTGAGGTTGTGAATAGTGAATAAATACCCATGGCTTGTTGAAAAATTCCCAGCATCACATGATATATAATTCAGAAAGTGCTCATTTCAAACTAGCATCCAAATCCAGGCAAGATGGTTCTTTAGGACATTAGTCTGCCATCTTCTCGCCTGTTGGCTTTCCTAATAAAGTTGTTCCCCCACCACCACCCCAAATACTTACTTCAAACAACTTAGGTAGCATGAAGACCATGTGCTCTGGAAAACCTGTGTTATTCAAAGTGAAAAGAGTCCCTAAAGATAGATGGTGGCGATGATGGCATCAAGGATGGTTGAAAGTATTTGGATAAAAATTATTTCCCAAAATTTGGACTCCTTCTTTAAAAGTTTTAAGTTGTCTCCTTAAATGTTTTTGTTTTCTTCTCATTGAGCAAATGGAGGGTTGTCTTATATTCTGATTTGTCTTCATTTTGAGTATCTACCATACATTATTTTCCTTCCCTATTTGCATTTATTATTGTGTTGATCACTCTCTGGATGTGATTTTATAATCTTTTCCCCATTCCTTTCCCTGCATTTGGCTCCTAATTGGTTCCTAAAAATCTGACATGAGTTCAGCCAAGCTTTAAAGTTTACTGCATGTCTCCCAACATTTGAGGGTACATGCTTATTTAATTGGACTTAGATTAGTTACTGTCTCCTTCTCTTTCATGGACTTTGGAAACTAATCATCTCTGAATAATTTTCTAAAAGCAAAGGTTATGTATTTTTTTTTCCCTCTGAGAAAGGCAAAAAAGAAATAAATAGAAACTGTGAAAAGTAAAAATGGTTACTTATAAGTCCTGTTTATCTGCTCATGGGGGAATAGGAAACAGTTGTTCATTGCTTTACTTTTAAAATTTGTGTCTAAAATGTTTTTAATACTTGTAGTTCTGTACCTCAGAATCTAGTGATTCTTTCTTACAAACCATTGCAGTTTACGTGCATGAAAGAAAAGCTCATCTTAAAAAGGCAATTTTTGAAGTATACTTTAATGTTTTATTTTCTTGTGAATTTTTTAAGGCAGATGAAGTGGTAATAATTATTCGACATCATGTGTAAAATATTTTATCTATCTTTTGAATTAGAAACGTCTAAAAGCAGCAGAAGCTGAGAGTAAGCTGAAACAAGTGTATATCCCAACTTAGTAAGTAATGGAAATCTTTTAAAATATTTGCCATGGTATTAATTCTCTTCAAAACAAAATATGTACATTTTGGTCAGTTTCAGCCAAATTTGAATTTCTTTATGTATCTTATTTTCTTCCACTACAAAGCACTGTTTGCTTTCCATTTTAGTGCCACTTAAATGACCTTTTTTAGAAAGAGAAATGGCTGGTGGGGGAAACCCCAAGTCAGCTAACAAAAGGACCAGAGGAAACATGCCATCAAAGCTTCAGGGAGGACTTCCCTGGTGGTCCAGTGGTTAACACTCCACGCTTCCACTGCACGGGGGTGCATGTTCGATCCCTAGTCGGGAATTAAGATCCCACATGCTACACAGAGTGGGAAAAAAAAAAAAAAATTTAAATTAATAAAAAGCTTCAGGGAAAGTGTTAGAAAACTAACCTATGAAAATATTATTTGAAGCAAATGTGTTTCAGAAAGCTAGCAACTTTTGAAACTTCTGTATTGTTTAATGTATTTTGTTTGGGTAATGTGTGTTGCCCTTTTGAGGTATGTCGTTTATTTGGTTGAGAATTTTACATTGTTTGCTTGGGGAAAGGGTTAGGGGACATAATTAGAACCAAACTTTGTAAATCATTGGATAAATAATGAATAGGTTTCAGTTGTTTCAGATGCCTAGCATTCTATCATTATTGTCCTTTTGGTTTAGAAATCATTGTCATATCAAAATGAATGCCAATTTTCTTTTCATTTGCTACATTTTAAATGAATTATCTTTTTTTGAGGTCATGAGTTTGACAGTTCATTTGTTCAGGAAAATTTATTGAGCACCATGTATATAGTGCTATCCTACGTTCTTTGGGGATTAAAATGAAATTTACTACAGCGTTCTGTGTACTGATTCGAGCTTTTTCACTCTTTGAGCTCAGTACAGTTGTTTTATACCTCCCCTTTTGTTTACTGAATTTTGATATATTTTTATATACAGGAGGCCTCATAGACACTGAATTGTTATATTTCTTATGAATTTTTTATCTCAAGATAGATAACATGTAATTTACAGGGTCCATAATTTTTATTCAGAGCTGTAATGTCCTTCCTGCAGAGTGGTTTCTAATATTTTAGAAAATTATATGTTTTATTTGACTAATCTATAAAAGAACAACTCCCCAAAGAAAACACTGCTGTGATTCATGTGTCTTAGATTTTCAAAAACAAGCATACCAGCTTTCTTATACTTTGCAGTGCTGTCACATCAAAGGAAAAGTACATTAAGCCAGTTTTCAGCAAATAACCCAGATAATTGTTGCTATTCTGTTTTGCATTGACTTTGGAGTCTTGATCTAAGCCTTGATCTAAGTCAAAGACTAAGTCAAAGACCAGTATGTGGGCCAAATCTGACCTGCCACCGGTTTTTGTAAATAAAGTGTTATGGAATACAGCCATGTTCATTCATTTATGTATTGTCTCTGTCTGCTTTTGTGCTACAGCGCTCAATGGTTGCGCTCAATGGTTGCGACAGAAATTATAATACCCACAAAGCTTAAAACATTTATTCTGCCAATCCCTGATCCAAGTGAATGACTTTTGAAGATCAAGACAGAGTTTCTAATCATACTTTTAAAAAATGTTATGTAAATCATGTATATAAATAGAATATATGAATTCTATTTATTATGAATTTATTATTCATAATAAATTCTGTTATGAATCTGTACTGTTGAGTTGGATAAGAATCTGAGTTCTTTGAAGAATTTCCCAATTAACTCTGAAATATTATTTTAAAACAAATAATAGATTAAGTTCTTTGGGGGAGGGGATGCTGTGCTACATGGCTTGTGGGATCTTAGTTCCCTGACCAGGGATCAAATCCAGGTCCATGGCAGTGAAAGCACAAAGTCCTAACCACTGGACCACCAGAGAATCCCCAAGAATTATTTTATACTGTCATTCTTTTGAGACTGGCAGTCTCCTATATATATGCAAAGCACTCTGTTCACTACTAGAGGTAGATCAGTTAAGAAGACACGTTGTCTTCTGGAGCCTACGTTCTATTGTGGGGGAGACAGATGCCCAACAGCTAGTCACGCAGTGTGTTGAGTACTCTGATGATGAAGAAGAGATGGTGTGACAGTTTGTTCTGGGGACCACACTCGGGTGATGCTGTCAGGAAAGATTCCTTGTGGAGGTGAGTTTGAGTGAACTGTAGAGGAGGGATCATTCAGGTGATGGAGGCTTTCCAGGCCAATGGGATTGTGAGATGGGAAGGGGCAGAACAGAGTTACGGAGGTGAGAGAAAGGCAGTGTGGCTGGTATGAAGAGAGTGGTGAGCCATGGGAGGCCAATACGGTAGGCAAGGGCCAGGAGTTAGCCATCTGATAAACAGTGGAATTGGATTGTAAACAAGTAAGTATCATGATTAAATTTCTATGTACTTTAAGATTACTGGCTACATTTTGGAAAATGGTATGGGGAAACAGGGGAGTGGATGTAAGAACACCAATTATGAAAGTTCTTGGAGAAGAAAGATGATAGTAGCTTGACCTGGAGCTGTGGCCTGGAAATGGTATGCTACTTAGAGGTGATTGACTTGTATGGAGAGATAGAGGGGAGATGCCAAGCTGAGTCCCAGGTTTCTGGCTAGCTCAATTAACTAGGTGGATTGCCGTGCTGTTCACCATGATGAGAAGCTGCGGCAGAGAACCAGGTTGGGTCATTTTGAGTTTGTTTTCTCCAAAAAGAGGTGTTGAATATGCTGTCAGATATATTGGTCTTAAACTCAGGAGAAAGTTCTGGGCTAGAGGTCCGTATTTGAGCGTCATCAGCATATAATACTGTGCTTGAAACTATGCATGAGACTTCTTAGAGTAATAAGAAAAAAGAGCCTTGGACCAAACTTGAGGAAATCTGTTCAATATATCAGATAGAGTATGATAGCTGAAAAAGGATAGCCAGGTGAGTGCATTATCACACAACCTGAGAGAGGAGTGTCTTTCAAGGAGGGAAAGAGGTTAACGGTGTCAAATGCTAATGAAAAATAGCCAGGGAATTGAGCAACATGGAGGTCGATGGTAATCTTTAATAGAGTGCTAAGGGCTGCAGACAGTGAAGATTAGCAGCTCTCAGGAAAACTGGCTGGAAAAGGCAGTCGAGAGAGTTCTTGGCATTGAGGGGTGAGTTTGGATAGAGTAATGGGGGAGTTTTTTAAATATGGAGAAATGGAGAAATCTGTTTCCATGGTAATGAGGGGGGTCCAGGAAAGAGAATCAAGTGTACAAAGTTCTCAAGAGGGCAGGAGGGCTGCAATCTGGAGCATAGATGAGGGGAGGAAAGGTTTGGGCATTAGATAAAGGAAGGGCAGCATTTCATATAATGCAGCTTTAAAAACTTTAAAAAAAAATGTTTGTCTTTATTCAAATGGTCACATTGACATTAACCATTTGTCCCCCGAGAAGTAACCTGTAGGTACTTGGTTTTGCAAAACATGTTTTAATTGGTTCACCTGTCTATATTCCATCTTTGCACACTCATTTTCCTTTTGTGATTATTAGAATTAAGGTCAGTGGTTTATTCAGTCAAATAACATTCTAGATTCAGTTGAACAACTAAAGTTGTGTTTACTCTCATTCATTTTTCAGGCCGCTCAACTGTAAATTTGTATTAGGTCTCTTAACACATATATTTTGCCCTGTGTAAAATGTCAGAAATGTTCCTATTTGGAGAAAGCCTTCTGACATTATCAGCCATTTGACTTCAAGGGGCTACCACTTCTTTCTATGTATAGTAGATTTTAAAAATCAGAAATATTTTTACATACCCTTGGAAATCTTAGTCATTCTGAATCATCACTTTTAATTTTGTACTTTTCCAACTGAAAACTGTAAGAGGAGAAATACGTTCTGTCTGGTTTAAAATGTGTCTTTGAAACCAATTTGTCTTCAAAATACATTGCTGGAACAGATTTGAAGTGTAAATAATAGCCCTGTTTATAGAATAGGGCCCTCAGTGCACACAGAGGTTAAATGATTTCTTCTGGGGTGGTGATGGGGCGTCAGCTAAGAATTATAGTAAAAGTGGCAGAAAGAAATCTTATTTTTTTTTAAATTTATTTATTTTTATCATTTTTGGCTGTGTTGGGTCTTTGTTGCTGCACACGGGCTTTCTCTAGTTGCGGCAGGTGGGGGCTAATCTTCGTTGTGGTGCACGGGCTTCTCATTGCGTTGGCTTCTCTTGTTGCGAAGCACGGGCTCTAGGCCTATGGGCTTCAGTAGTTGTGGCACGCGGGCTCAGTAGTTGTGGCACGCGGGCTCAATAGTTGTGGCTCGCGAGCTCTAGAGCGCAGGCTCGGTAGTTGTGGCGCACGGGCTTAGCTGCTCCGCGGCATGTGGAATTTTCCTGGACCAGGAATCAAACCCGTGTCCCCTGCATTGGCAGGTGGATTCTTAACCACTGCACCACCAGGGAAGCCCAGAAAGAAATCTTAATTTGTCATCAGGCCAAGTTTACATATTAGGCTTTCACTGGTAAATGTAAGTGTGGGAATGAGAAACAGCAAAAAGGGAACTCACAAGCCTACTCTGTGCTGAAACTCCAGGTGTCTTAATAGTTGTGAACTCTCATTACTTCACAAGCCACAGGAAGATAGAGTATGGTCTGCATTTAGTCATTCAGCATTCATTACTAACAAATAATTTGCTAATTTACTTTGCTTATTTTTTGCCCGGCAAATAGACATGAAAGCTCCTCTGGAATGCAAGCTCCTTGATGTTGGCACTTTTGTTTACTGGGCACTGAATAAATATATGTTAAATGAATTATGCGTGTATTGAGGACACACTATGTACACCTGTACAGTATTCTTAGGCATGGCTGATAAGCAGGGGAGTTAGGCTACCCCAGATGGGAAAAAGTGAGCCATGTTTGCTCAGTAAATACCAAGACAATCTGGGTTACATGTTTGTGAGGAATTACGTCCTCTGGAAATCTGATAGATATAACTTTTTCCTCTTAAAAAGAAATGCCTCAAATACATTGATTGGTTTTTCTAATTTCAAGTGCTACTTAATCTTCGTCATATATATTCAAACATGATAGAAATCACGGGTGGTCACAATCTCCTGAAATGCTTTTACCTCTCGAGATATGCCTTGCTGATATCCACAGTGTCTCTGTTGGGCATGTGGCTTTCGTGTAGTTCCCTTGAGAGCCAGTGCGTGGAGTCAGCAGCTGTCACACCAGCAGCAGGAATGGGACAGTGGTTTTCTCTAAACACAGCACACTACCCTTGGCTCAATTATTTAATCCAAAAATTATATTCTCAGGAGAATTTATGATAGGTGATAAAGCTTAATAAGTTGTATCTTTCAAATTTATCAGAGGGTGTCCTAAGGAAATTGTGTTTGGGTGGAGAAGAGATACGGTGTATTTATTTTGTGAGTGTCAGGCTTAAGAGTTTTTTTTTTTTTTTTTTTTTCGGTACGCGGGCCTCTCATTGCTGTGGCCTCTCCCGTTGCGGAGCACAGGCTCCAGACGCGCAGGCTCAGCGGCCATGGCTCACGGGCCCAGCCGCTCCGCGGCATGTGGGATCTTCCCGAAACCCGGGCACGAACCCGTGTCCCCTGCATCAGCAGGCGGACTCTCAAACACTGCGCCACCAGGGAAGCCCAAGAGATTAGTTTTTACATGACGTTGGTTTGTAAAGATAAGTGGTTTGGGTTCATTTTAACACCTTACTTTTACCAGTTTATTTCTTCTTCACCAAACATTCAAATGTTTATTTATGTGTAGTTAAGGTAAATCAGTAATGAAATGTAGAGCCTTTTACCTTGTTATGCAAGTCATTTTTATCACTTCACTTTATATTTCATTGAAAGCAGCAAACCAAATCCCAACCAAATATCCACCAGCAATGGCAAACCTGGTGCTGTGAATGGAGCCGTGGGATCCGCATTCCAGCCGCAGAACCCTCTCCTAGGGCGAGCCTGTGAGAGCTGCTATGGTAAGTTTTCTCCAGTAGGGCTTCCCCAGCTCCTCTGATGCCTGTTGTGGGTGAAGGGCAGGGAATTGTGCTGGCATTGCCGGGCAGGAGGTGCGAGAGGTCAGCACTGCGCAGAGGGCAGAATAATGTAGCCTCAGAGTGGACAGGTGCCCATCCTTACCTTCCACCTGGACACTGAGTTTAGGTATTGGGTTTCCTTTGATTTGCTTCTGTGGTGTCCTGGGTTTGTTGAGCAGTGTGTGCTAAGCTGTGTGCTAAGCTCAGTAGTTGTGGCGCATGGGGCTTAGTTGCTCTGCGGCATGTGGGATCTTCCCGGACCAGGGCTCGAATCCGTGTCCCCTGCATTGGCAGGCGGATTCTTAACCACTGTGCCGCCAGGGAAGCCTGAAAATTAGATTCTTTTGGTCAAAATTTTACATGGATTGCGTAACTGTTTTTGAGTTGGCAATTAGATTTTGAACTTCATTTATATTTAAATGAAAATAAGAAGAATCCTGCAGACAAGTGGTAGTGGCTTAATGTGTCTTATTTTTGCCTTACAAACCCCTTTCATGTTATATGTAGTCTCACATATCCCTTTAAATAATTATTTCACCATTTTTATGTGTGCGTGACAAATAAGCAATTTTAATTTTAGGTCCATGTATTAAATAATCTATTATAAAATGTATCTTACTATAATATACATATAAGTTTTATCTTTATAGAAAGATAGAATTTGGTGTTTTCTGTTTGTCACTTTCATTGAATTTGAGTTAATTACATAAAGAGAAAGGCATTTGTTGACATACTAAAATGACATGTCATGGTTAATTTGGGTGAAAATAAATATTTAAATATGAGTGAAATTTTATGTTCAGAATCCAAAATAGGCCCATGCCTAATGTTTAGGATTCTTAAAATTTGTGTTTTAAAAAAAATCAACTTATTTTACTATTTGTTTTTAAATTACAAGAGGAAGGGTTTTTAGGCTGCTATTTGCAAGGAGTCCTCCCAAAATAATACGTGATGGGTTCACAGTATCATTTTCAACAAACT
Source organism: Aethalodelphis obliquidens (assembly GCF_003676395.1). Classification (NCBI taxonomy): domain Eukaryota; kingdom Metazoa; phylum Chordata; class Mammalia; order Artiodactyla; family Delphinidae; genus Aethalodelphis; species Aethalodelphis obliquidens. The sequence goes on along the minus strand of NW_020837956.1, from coordinate 9,290,302 downwards.
AAGAGAGAGTTTGACTGTAATGATCACTGTATCTTCTCTTTTTGACATTGGTTTATGAAGTGTTAGTTGACACCCTGATGTGCTGTTTGAACGTTTTGACCTGATAAAGGTAACTTACAGATCAAGGGAAGGATATTCCTAGGCAAACTTACAGAATCATAATTTTATGTACCTTATTAACTTAGTGTTCATCATCAGTGTTTTCTGTCTTAAACTTCAGATCCATTGTGGGAATACTTTAAATGTTATATGGCAGTATTTTAAACTTCAGAGCAAAACAACACAGGTGTGTAGTGTTTCGCTCAGGAATGAATCAGTCGAGCTCTCAGGTCTTAAGCATGCCGTGATCTTGGCTATGCACGCTCAGTTGACAGGGACTTACAGTCTGGAAAAGGATTCTGTTTTTAAAGAGAGAAAGAGTAAAATAATTATTTTATCTATTGATTAAAATAAAGGAATGGAAAACAGATACCTGTTTCTGTCAGCCTTCTACCTTTATCTGAGGGGTCCCTCTAAGCACTTTAAACCCTGAGGTAGTTTCTGAACCACAGGTTTGAAAACCTGGATTTAGTTTAATGATACCTTTCTGATAACTTATTTCCAGAAATTTACACAATATTTTTAATATTTAATATTGTACAAAATGTTTTTAATGAACCAACAAAAACTCCTTCAGCAGCACAATGTATAATATAGGGCTCTTCACCTAATGGCCCCTCTTAATAAGGGCCACAGGCACTTGATATCTATAGAAATAAATGGTTTAATGAATTCTCACTTGAAAAATACATACATGTATTAGACTTTCCTGTTTGTCGGGTAAACTGGAAGAAGAAAAATAACATTGTAAACTAAAGATGGCTTTGGAATATTTTTTAAATATTTGACCATATGTGTATTGATATTACAAGTTATGTCGCATTCTTTGTTTTTTCTTATTTTTCCTCCGTCTTTAGCTACACAGTCTCATCAGTGGTATTCTTGGGGCCCACCTAATATGCAGTGTAGGTTATGTGCAACCTGTTGGCTCTATTGGAAAAAATACGGAGGCCTAAAAATGCCCACCCAGTCGGAAGAGGAGAAGTTACCTCCCAGCCCAGCTACAGAGGTACACAAGCAATAGTCTTTTTAGTGTTGAGAAATGTAGTGTTTTTCAGCGCCTGGATCATTCCTTGGAAACAGAAGTACAGTATAGGATAAGTTAAAAGCAAACAAAGCTATTATAGCTAAATGTAGTACTGAAACGTTGAGGGTGGGTATGGAGATAGGGGCAGGGACAAATCCAGTTTTTTCAGGTATTCAAAGTATCGGTCTTGAGAGATTACTCAAAAGAAGAACAATGTGTGTGGGAGGTGTTAGCACGAGTAGAGAGCTTACAAATTAAATACTGGTTTTAATGGCTTTTTTGGAAACAGTTTGCAACCTTTCGGTACTGTTGAAAATGTGTTTTCTTGCATAAAGTAATAAATACAAACTGAGCATTCTTTCTGTCCCTGGGCTATCGTAGGAGGGACAAGAAGGCATGGGCTCAATCTTGAGGTGAACAACAGTTAAAATATGATTTTGGTAAAATTCTCATAGATGGCAGGTATCAAGCACCTATGTCTACCAGAGGGAGGTTGTTCTTTTTGAGAGCTAGCAAGATTTAAGGACCCCCTTCGATATTTTTTTTTTTTAAAATAGTCTCTCCTCTGGCAATTTTTTACTGTTGTGATTTTGGATTGTTAAGGTCAATTTAGGAGAAAAAATATATAGGATCACAGACACCCTTACTTCCACCCAGTTTCCTTCTCTACTCCCCACCTCCTACTCCAAAGTACATACTTTTAAATTCTCTCCCCCGTAATAAGTTATAGATTCTTCAGCGAAAGACTTAAAAACTGCGCTTTTCTTTGAACAGGATGCAAGGAGTTTTTTTTTTTATGCTTCCCTAAAAATATATTCTTTTTTTTGCTTTACATCTTTATTGGAGTATAATCGCTTTACAATGGTGTGTTAGTTTCTGCTTTATAACAAAGTGAATCAGTTATACATATACATATGTTCCCATATCTCTTCCCTCTTGCGTCTCCCTCCCTCCCACCCTCCCTATCCCACCCCTCTAGGTGGTCACAAAGCACCGAGCTGATCTCCCTGTGCTATGCGGCTGCTTCCCACTAGCTATCTACCTTACGTTTGGTAGTGTATATATGTCCATGCCTCTCTCTCGCTTTGTCACAGCTCACCCTTCTCCCTCCCCATATCCTCAAGTCCATTCTCTAGTAGGTCTGTGTCTTTATTCTTGTCTTACCCCTAGGTTCTTCATGACATTTTTTTTTCTTAAATTCCATATATATGTGTTAGCATATGGTATTTGTCTTTCTCTTTCTGACTTACTTCACTCTGTATGACAGACTCTAGGTCTATCCACCTCATCACAAATAGCTCAATTTTGTTTCTTTTTATGGCTGAGTAATATTCCATTGTATATATGTGCCACATCTTCTTTATCCATTCATCCGATGATGGACACTTAGGTTGTTTCCATCTCCGGGAGGAGTATTATATTTTGACAAGTTCTGTTCTTTACATGTTTGTTGGTGTCTGATTTTATAGGACCCTCGAGTTCGAAGTCACATGTCTCGCCAGGCCATGCAGGGGATGCCGGTCCGAAACACTGGGAGCCCAAAGTCTGCAGTGAAGACCCGTCAAGCTTTCTTCCTTCACACTACATATTTCACAAAATTTGCTCGTCAGGTCTGCAAAAATACCCTCCGGCTGCGGCAGGCAGCAAGACGGCCGTTTGTTCCTATTAATTATGCTGCCATTAGGGCAGAATGTAAGATGCTTTTAAATTCTTAACCTTATATGTTGTGCTTCTGACCATTTCCTCTCTTTCCCTCTCTCTCTCTTTTTGTTTTTGTTTGCAATAAACATAAGTTCTTGTGTACAGCCTTTTATTTGGTTTATTTTTTTTTAACATTGTTTTGTCTGCTGCCATTTGTATAATGCCAACCTGAAAACATTGAAACTTCTGCAGTCTTTATGAGAAAGCAGTGCTCAGCAAAAGATTGGTGGGAGGTGATCCTATCCAGTGGGGTTTTGTGATGGAATTACCTGAAAGCCCTTATCGAAGAGGGATTTTTACCTATAAGGTAGAATAAAATTTGCCAATTTACACTAATGAGAAATTGTATGTCTTTGTAAACTTCTCAATTTCCCACAAACCTTTTACAATTATCATACAATATTCTGGAAATTCACAGTGTTTCATAACAAATTAGAAGATTTAGCAAATTATAAATGAATTTTAAAGTTTTTTGGGTGAATTTTCTGAAAAACACATTTAATTTTTACAAGCTAGTGTCTGAATTTGTGGTTGAGCATTCTTTCTATTTGTCCAGTTTGATTTCCATTTCATAATCATATACCATATACATTACTACATAACATTTACATGACTTTATTACTCATTATCAACACATTCAGTCTTGCTTATGTTTTTTTGTTGTTGTTAGAACAAAGGTCATATGTACCGATGAATTGCAGGTTGTTCTGTTATTACCATGTACCCCTAAATGTGTCCATAATTTGTGTGTGAACTCTGATTCTAAGTCTTGCTACTTTTAGTTACATTCCTGTTTAGCATGTTAGAGCCATGAAACTTTTTTTCCCTATGGGATGAGAAAACTTGCTGTCTGGCTTAACAGGTAGGAAATCTTAAAGACATTCAGTAGATAACTCTATCTGTGAGATAAGAAATTTCTTATTATGAGATGTTCCATTTTGATTTAAAGAGGGTATCTGTAAAAGGAGTGATGATTGAAAAGTGTTTTTTGTTCCTAAAGATAATTTTCAACAGAACAGTTGAAAGGCTTTAAAACTTACAGGTAAAAGCTTTATAAGAAGAAGAAAAGTGCTTTGTAAAGTGAGTAGAAATTGGAAGTAATCTCTGCGTCCCATGGAGGGGAAACTTAGCTACATGAAACTCATGTATATGTGAGAACTTAGGCATGTATATTGAGGTTTTGTGCTAGCATTTCTGAGTTCATGGATTTATGTTACCACTTTCTTACCATTTTAAGGAACTAGAAAATATTTATGTCCATGAATATACGGCTTAGCTGATTTAAAACATATACGCTTATATATAAGTTATTAAATATAAAAAATAAAAAACACATGAGAAAGAAAGTGAATGAAATTCTTCCATTAAAACTGGCCAGGCTCCAGGATCATCTTTGTTGCTATGAGTGGAAAAGAAACTATCACCAACTAAATTGGCTTCTGAGGAAGCTTCTGTTTCTCATTAAGCTTCTGTTAATTTCTCAGTTAATTTGCACATTGTTTTATTTTGATGATTCTTCAATGAAGTATGTTTTTGTGTCACCTTATTTTAATTTTTCTCAGTTAAAAGGCCATGCTACTATAAAAGAGTCGAGATTAAATTACCTGTATTTTATTTCTACAAACATATATCTATAATAATAATGGTAATAAAAGAACAGACTCCTTTGTTGTGATGAGAGTCAAGGAGCATATTTTATTTTGTATTTAGCTTCATTGGTCAAGTTACACATAGAATCAGATTCTCAGAATAATTTTACCTGGAAATTTAAAACTATAAAGTTTCAGCAGCCACCTACTCAGTCCCAGTCCCCCCACCCAGCAAGCAGCTAATGAACTCTTTTCCTAGCATCTAATTGCTTCTTGCATTATCTTCTCCCTTCTTATATTTGTACCTTGTCACAACCTCTTTAGCAGATTCCTTGATCTTGGCTTGTTAGCAAGATTAGGTGTTAATAACCCGATGTCTGTATGCAACCATGTTTATGGTCCAGGGGGAGGTTAAAGCTGTATTTGTTTTTTTGGTTTTTTTGGTAAGCTTTCCTTGGTTTCTCAAAGGCATTGGTGACCCTGTCCCTCCCCCCAAAAGTTAACAATCTCCGTGATGGTGAATGACTTTCAGATCAGGTGAAAGTTTGTAATTCTAAAGATATTGATGGATCAAGAGCTCCAATTAATGCATTTAGAATAATTCTCTATAATATTGGAAAAGGAAACTAGTTTTGCCTGTGAACTTGAGAATCTTCCTCTTATAAGAAGTATAGAAGTCGACCCCTTCCATGGCTCCTGGCCTTGGCAGCAACACCACAGCCAGTATCACAGCCAGAGTTGATGGGGTATCAGACTACAGAAGAGTGAAGAAGCGGGGAACTGAGGAGATAAATTCTCAGTTACATGGGGGAGAGCAGAGTCATAACTTTCAGATGTCAACTTACAAGTTAATCCTTGTTTAGAGGAAGTTTTGTTTTTTTTTTTAATTTGTTACAGCAGTGCTCTCTGGCCTTTATTTTCACTAAGAAACCGGTGTTAAGGAATACAGTATAGTGAGCAGGGGAATCTTTGTTTGCTTGTCCATGAAGCATCGCAGGAAAATGTAAGAAGTAATATCTTTGGGAAGGGAAACTGGGAGGCTGAGGGAAAAGGGTGGGAAGGAGACTTACCACTATTCATCCTTCTAAACTTTTCGATTTTGAGTCATAGGAATATATTTCCTATTAAAAAGTCATGGGAATATATTTCCTATTAAAAATTTTTTTAAAACTTGAAATAACTATACACTAGGACCAACATGTGTTTTATAGATATAGATATAGATGTTAAAAATGACTGTTAAAACCAAATCCCAAATACCTATTTATTTGAATGGTATACCTTTGTATGTAAATATGTAAGTCCATGCGAAAAATTGCTAACATCAGTACAGTGCCTGAGCCAGTTCTACCATGTAGATAGTGCTTAATAAAAATGGATTGCTAGACCAAAACCCAAAACGTTGCATAAAGAAAAGTACGATGTCCTTGACAAGATTTGCAGACCAACTGCATGGTTGTAACAGCATCAAGTTTCAGACAGCCTGCCCCTGCTTCCCCTTGACACCCCTCCCCTCATTAAAAAAAGCCATAATATAATGATGATGGTTTTCCTCCTTTGTTACTATCATGAGACTTTACCACTGAGTTACTGGATGACTGATGTGTCAAAGATCTGTAAAATCACCCAACACCTGATGAGCACAGGGCTTCTATTTGAGACTCAAGATCCAGAGACTAAGGTTAAGTAGAAGTAGTATATTAGCAGCATTTCAGAGATGAAGCAAAGGTCCCCAGAGAAATGGATCCAAATGACTTACCTGCCCCCTCTGTAGCTTGCATGGATAATTAAGTATTTTCTGGGTTGATAACACACGAGACTTGAATGACAGCACCATTCCCCAGTATGAATGTTTTCAAGGGATCCGTGGAGCCCTTTTTTTCTGTTTGAAGATGCTAAATCAACTTCAGAAGTATTATCCCAAGGGCCCATATTCAGAAGAAGAAACTTGTTATATATTTTATGAGATTTCTAGAGGTTTCTCAGTGAAAGTTACTGTTAATAATTGTATAAAGTTTTGTGAAATTTTAAGTTCTAACATTAGGAGAACAGTTTTGGCTTGTTTATTTTGGTAGTTTATTATTTTAATAAAAATTTGTCTCTGGATACTTAAAATTTTTTTAAAGGTACGAAAGTAGTTACAAATCTTAACGCCATTCCCATTCCTACCTCTTAGAGGTAACCATTGTCATCAGTGTCTGAAGTATCCAGAGACATCCTGTGTATCTCTAAGAAACTAAGTAGGTGTATTTTTTGTTTTTGTACAGACGTTAATGTCTACATTGTTCTGCACCTTGCCTTTTTTACTTAACGTATCTTGGAGGCCATACCAGTACATTGAGAACTACGTCCTCTTTTTTGTGTGTGGGGGGGTGATTTTCTTTCTTTTTTCTTTAAAGTGTATTTATTTATTTTTGGCCACGTGGCATGCAGGATCTTAGTTCCCCAACCAGGGATTGAACCTGTGCTCCCTGGATTGGAAGTGCAGTCTTAACCACTGGACTGCCAGGGAAGTCCCACCTCCTTTTTTTATCAGCTGCCTAATAGTCTATCTTGTACTTGAGCCAGTACTTCTCCTATTTAAAAAAAAATTACGTTGTTTCCAATCCCTTTCTATTACAAGTAGTGTTGCAACAAATATACAGATATCATTTAAGACTGATGTATGGGGCTTCCCTGGTGGCGCAGTGGTTGAGAGTCCGCCTGCCGACGCAGGGGACAACGGTTCGTGCCCCAGTCCAGGAAGATATCACATGCCGCGGGGCGGCTAGGCCCGTGAGCCCTGGCCGCTGAGCCTGCGCGTCCGGAGCCTGTGCTCTGCAACAGGAGAGGCCACAACAGTGAGAGGCCCACGTACCGCAGAAAAAAAAAATGATGTGTGAAATGTGCATGTAGCTGCTTACAGGTTAAATCCCTAAGAGTAAAACATCTGTGTCAAGCAACTTCCATTCTGAATTTTGATAGTTACTGCCCAGTTGCCCTCAGAAAAACTATGATTTACACTCCCACCAGTGTCTAGAGAGTGCCTGCTTCTCTAGAACCTTGCCAGCAGTGTTACCCATCTCTGAAACCCTTAACTAGTTGACAGGTGACATGTAAGTTATATTAGCTTGCATTTCTCATTTTGAATGAGGTAGAAAATTTTGCATATATTTGACAACCATTTGTATTTCCCTTTTTGTCAACTGTTTTTGCCCCTGGCCTGTTTTCTATTAAAAGTCTTACTGACTCATGGGAACTTTTTATATTTTAAGGAAGTTAGCTCTTGATCTGTAATGCAAATATTTCCCCCATTTTGTCTTTGATTTTGTTGACGTATTTGCCAAGCAGATTGTTTTAAGTAGCTGAATTTATCTTTTTTTAAAAATTTTTTTAATGGCACATGTGTTTTATGTCTTGTTTAGAAATGCCTTTATAATTCCTATAAGAAAATTCTATGGATGGTTTTACTTTGATAGCAGTTTTGAAGACCCATGTGAGATATTTTTGTGAATTTTAATTCAGTATGTACTTTCTGCAAATTTTCTGTTTTATTTTCCCTTCTAATATTTCCAAAACATTTTAGAAAGATAGCCATGAGTTGCAAAAAAAAGATAACTTTTTCCAGGTTTACCTCAGGGAGGTATAGCTCATCCTCTAGGAGGCCAGGGAAATATGCCTCGTGCTCAGTCAAGCCATTTGAGTGAGGTGAAAATGCTCTCCCTCCGGCCAGATTTTGATTCCTTCTGGTTTCTTCGGGCATTTCTCAGGTTGCTTTCTTTACCTGTGTGCTTTTAATGGGTACTAATTAATTATCTCTTTAAATATAGTTAGGTGAATAATTTGAGAGCAAGGTACCACTGGCCTGGTCTTGAGTACAGACCAGGATTCTTTTTAAGCAACTCAAATGTGGACCTGATCATCTATGTTTATGATCATTTCTTCCGGACAGAAACTATTTTTTTCTCTTTATATTCGGTATAATCACTGAATGGATGCAATTTTTATGTTAAACAGTCATGCGGTAGTCTTAGCACCCACCTTTCATCCTAATTTATTCACAGTTGAGACTGATAGTTCTTGCCACCAACTACTTCCTATAAAATATAATGAAGATTGATGAAATATGGATCCTTCTAAAAAGCTTTGATCTCCCACTCAGGTGCTCTGTAAATTCTCACTTGGAACATGACATAATTAATCCTACTAATTTAGTGAGAAATTAAAAGCAGATTAATATAAAGTGAAATGTCTATGGGTATTGTGTTGGTGACTCCTTTGATGGGTATGTTGATCATTGTCAAGGTGACAGTCATGTGGGAGTTCATCACTTGAAGTCACATTGGCAGTTTTCCTTTGGGCCTTATAGACTGGAATAAAGAGCAAAGTTAATCTTACTACTAGTAATACAGTAATGGTTTTTGTCCAAAACATTGAGCAAATACTAAGATGATTCATTCAAGCTTTATTTTATTAATAGAAAATAAATTTCTTCTCTTGTCCTCTTCCTAAGCAGAACTTGAATTTTTGGTGAATTAGTAATATTAGGAAGGAATTATTACTGTTAGCACACAGTGATTTGACAGGTGTTTGATCCTTGCAGGGTTTGGGCTGCTTTTTAATGTTTGTTTAGATTACTCCTCCAAAATACGCTTATTATATTTCTGACTGTATCTTCACTATTATTCAATAACAGGTGAAAAGCTTCATAATAGCTTAGTAATTTTTTTTTGCTCAAAGGAAATCAGCTGAGTAGGAGGAAAAGAAACTGGACCATTTATAGTTGTCAAGTGGTTGCATAGTAATTAGCCAGTGCTTGGGATATATATTCAGATTCCAGGCTGTCTGCAGTTTGTGCTTTGTCTATTTCAATATTTTTAAATGCTGCTTTCCCACCTTTTCCTGTTTAATAGTTATTGGAAAAGAGTTTCCTTGTTGAGAGGGCTAGAGCTAATGAAAAAGTTAATTTTTAATTTAAAATCATTTGAAGTTCCAGATTGAATTATACATTTTAACGCTAATAGTGCAGAGAATCCCTGTGGATGTCAAAGAAAATTTCCTGTATGTAGGCCTAGAAATGTGGTCTCAGCCACAGAAAATCTATAGGATAGTTTTGTCAAAAATGTGAGGTGGGAAAAGGCATAAACATAGCAGAATCATATCTGCTAAAGCTACTCTGTTAAGCTTTATGACAGTATCTGCAAATTTAAAAAACATTTCAATACACATTGTTTTTGTTGCTTCAGACTCCACTGCTTAACTCTTTGGTATGAGAGGCAGCCATGTTTCACATCTACTCTTCCATCTAATGAGAGCTTAAAAATTAAAACGCAGAGAGTGTTTGTGTTGTGTGCTTTATTTTTCTCTGAACTGTTTTATGGTAGGGTATGAGGAATGTGATGTGACCTCTATGAACTAACATCCATCACAGTACTTTACTATTCTGACTATTGGATAAAATACCTGTCTGCATACAGGTAACCTTTTAAATCTCAGCACTAATGACATCACAGTAGGATATGAAGGCTAGAATACTAGTGATAAAACCAAATGACCCATTTTTACTTTTGAGAAGCTCTAATCTAATGGAATAGAATTTAATCGCGATAGATGAAGACTCCTCCATAGAGACCCACTCCATCTAGGTCAGGGATGGTCAAGTGTGTTGCCTTTGTCATTTTTGTCTTCCATGCCAGATTTATCCTCCATTAGGACTGATAACACCTCATACTTTATGGAAGCTTTTCTACTATAAGTTAGAAATGCCATGGCTATTTTACAGATGAGCATGCACAGAAAGAAAGCATGTGCATGTAAGATGTGTGTTAGCTACATTCATAAGGGACTTTAAAGTGAGTATTCTCCAGGTAAAATCCCATTCAGTAATTTGAACCAGAACTGAAAACGGTTTTCTTAAGCCCCAAAGGAAATTATGGAGGAATCTGGCAGATTTTTTGCACTGTTTTCCACTTGCACATTTTATTTCTGCGGTGTATGTAGCATAGGCAGAGAAATCAGCCTCATTGGTTGTCTCCGTGTTTCTCTTTCTCCTCAGATGCAGACAGACATGCGGACCTATCTGGAAGTCCACTGAAAAGCAAAAGCACTAGGAAACCTTTGGCATGTATCATTGGGTATTTAGGTGGGTATTTCCTAACAGAAGAAAAACTCAACAATTTCTGTATCTTATAATCGGCTATTCAAAATTGACATACCTAAATTAAATGCAAGCCTTTCAAGTAGCTGCAATTGGATACCTTCATATATATAGTCAATTTATTTTATTTCAGAAACTTATTTTTATTACCAAAACACACAAAACATACAGAGATATAGATAGGTTTACTTTTTCTGAAAATATCATTGAATAAAAATGTAATGTATATTTATGGATATAAATACAGATTAAGCAAAAAGGGGAAAATAAGAATCACTAAATTATTAGAGGATGAATTTTTTTTTTAACTGAAGTATAATTGACTTACAATGTTATATTAGTTTCAGGATCACCACATAGTGATCTGCCATTTGTACACATTACAGGATGATCACCGTGATAATTCTAATTACCATCTGTCACCATTCTAGGTTATTATAAAATTAACGATGAATATTCTTAATATTTTTATTTAGATCCTTCCACTATTTCAAACCCACCTCACCCCTCCCCTTAAATAGAGAAAGATTGGTTTATTTACTTTTTTTAAAAAAAAAACCAGATAAAACTGGCTTTTAACCCACCTTTAAACAATATTTATAGTTTTAATGTGCCAATTAAGGTTACTTGAAAGGAAAGCATTAGTATTGCTTTCTGGTTTTTATCATGTTATTTAACTTGGAAGTCGCCAAAGATGATGGTTCCATTTACATTTTGAAATATAATTAGGAATAGTATAAAATTACTAGGCAATAAGCTTTTTTTTTGGAAAGTTTTAAGATAAATAATTTACAAAATAATGACTGCTAAAATGGTTCCTACTATACCTAGAAGCTATAATGGCATGTTTTTATGCTTCTGATATTCTTGCTTTTTCATCTTCTCAGTAAAAGTGAAGTATGTTCTCAGAGTTGCATTGAACCTTATTACTTATATTTGTGAAAGATTTATATTTGTGAAGTGTTCAGACTTAAGACATCCAGTCTTTTAAAAAAAGAAAGATTTATATTTGTGAAGCGTTCAGACTTAAGACATCCAGTCTTTTAAAAATCAAAGTGTAGCCTTAAAGTTGGTATATTATCTGGTCCTCATCAGAGCATCCTAGGAGTCAGAAGTGCATAGCTCCTTCGTTGATGTTATTTTGCCACCTTTTTTCCTGTTTTATTCCTCAGGGCCTAAAGAGTTGCTTTGATAGCCCCCCAAAATATCACATGGTTATCACAGGCACGACCTAGCTCATGGTGATCAAATCCTTGAAGTTTGCTATCTGTGTTCCCTTGCAGGGCCTAATCCTAGAAGCCCCTCCCACCTTGCAAGGGAACGTTTATGATCATAAAAAATAGAATATAATTGCATATTAGTCAGCATTTCCATAGGTAATTATGTGTTCCTGCTATGGGCAAATTGGTTTCTGTGTCTACCAGATAAGCCCAAAGCAGTGCTGTCCTTACTAACTGAACCACTTCCCTATATAACATATTTCTGAGTATTTACTATGTACAAGACACTTCACTAAGTGATTTGGGGAACACCAAGATGAATACAACCTTGCCCTCAAAAATCTTCAAGTAGCAGGGAAGGCACACAGGTGAGAACAATTGAGCAAAGGATTAGATCCTATAAACGAATTACAGGTAATAAGCATTGGGCACTTGGAGGAAGGGATAGTTATTTCTGATGGGAGTTAGGGCAACTTATGTGAAGAAAGTAATAGTTGATCTCAAGCTTGAAAAATAGGTAGTATTTGAATAGATAGAATGTTTTTCCCCTTATGAGGCCACGAGAACTAGATGAACAAAGGTGCTTGAAAATCGGATCAAGGAAGGCAGGTTTTCTGGTCCTGATGGAGCATAGCGTATGGAGGTTGTGATGAAATATGAGGTTGGCAAACCTTCAATACCATGTTGAAAAAAAAATCAGCACTGTAATTTGGTTAGTACCTGATCCATTCCTAAATTTCAGCAAGTGTAGGATTTTGACCAGACCAATACTCCTAACAGCCCTTCCTAAATTTCAGTAAATAAGGCTGATATCCTGGCCCTCACCTGGGAAGACAGGGTGGCTTGTGCATGATTGGCATGTTGGGTAGTGACTCAGAATCAGTGAGCAGGTTTAGCTTTAGAGAAGAGGTTGCCTGGTAGACTGAGGTCCTTAAATCCAATTGCTACAGTGTTGCAATTTCTGTCCATCTACTGACAACTACATACTTCACATAAACACACATGTACCATATGCACATTACAGTTTTGTGATATATCCTCTGTCAAAGTTTTCTTCTTCTGCTTTTTTTTTTTTTTTTGGCCATGCCACGCGGGACCTTAGTTCCCTGACCAGGGATCAAACCCAGGGCCCAGCAGTGGAAGTGCAGAGTCTTAAATCACTGGACCACCAGCGAAGTCCCATCGTCTGCTACTTCTTAACTCTAGTATTTGGAGTTTGGTGTCAGATTTCATCTATATCAAATTGTTTTTCGCTGGGAGTGATTGACCCTGGTCCTGTATCCTAGTTGCAGAGCCAGAGGAGGAATCCTGTTTTTTCAGAAAGCTCTCACACACCAGATGTGCTACATGCTATCTATGTTCCTGGTTTGATGGAGCACAAGGGTAGTTTCCTTTAAGGCTACCTCTCCAGATAGCCTTTGAATTTCTAATTCCTTGAAGAGTCAGATGCCTTATTCCCCTCATAAATCTCATGTTTAAGTGACCTTCTGAAGTGGCTTTTTTCTTTTTTTTTTTGTCTTGTACTCAACAACGTGAAGCTCAGAGCTTCAGCTAGCAGGGGCAGAACCAGCTCCCTTTTGATAAATAAAGCCATGGTAACAGCACTTGAAGTTGATTCATTATGCAAGTACTTGGGAAAATAAGCTGGTTCATAAGGAACTGGCTCTTAGCTCATTAAGAAATAAGAATAAGATGTGTGCCTATTAGCCGATATAAGTGCACACAGATTTTTAATACCACGTTCTGAGTTGAGAAACCTTTCTTCCCCCTGTCAGAGATCCATCCTTCGAAGAAACCTAATGTAATTCGATCTACACCAAGCCTACAAACCCCAGCTACCAAGCGGATGCTCACCACCCCGAATCACACGTCTCTGAGCATTTTGGGGAAAAGAAACTACAGTCATCACAATGGCCTGGATGGTATGTAAGCCCAGGAATTCTGGGGGCTGATCCCGTAGGCAGGGCTTCTCTGCCCTTGCCTGCTCCCGAGTGTTGTCTGCCACGTCCAGGAGTGTGTAACAAACAGGTTCTTCTACGCCCTGATTGAACTGTGTGGGAAGGGGGATATGAGGGAAGGCTGCCATGGGCCACAGGGAAGACATGTTGCCAAGTGACATTTCTCCATCTCCTCAGAAGGGACCTTTTGGTTCACATTTCCTGTTAGGAGGCTTGTTTGAAAATGAAGTCTGTATTTAGCAGTTGCCTCTTCTGGGCGATAATGCTCTTGCTGTGATGCACACTCACTGCTCCTATATGTTTTCTTGAGCAGAAGGGATTATTTCGCCTTATGTCTGAGACAGCAGTGCTGTCTGGGGGTTCTTCAGTGTTCTGTGGATCATTTTAAATTTGGCATTTGTCCCTGACTTCTTTCACCTTATAAATGTTCTTAATTGCTCAAGAGTACTACAAGTCACGAAAAGAATTGCATGGTTGATGTCTTAAATACAGAGAGAATAATTTGTTTGAAATGGAAAAACTGAGAGATATCACCTCTTATGCAAAGTGCTTCTCTTGGGCTTGGCCATATAATGGCTCTTCAGGTGGAACTGAATTATCTTCCCATTCAGACTATAAACACAAGTGTAACAAATCATCCAGGCAGTATATATTGTTGATCTCAATATTCAGTATTGAATTTCAATATTCAATATTGATTTCAACTCCTGGAGTTTGAAGATGTCTTGATTGTTTAAATGTTGGCATTTATTTATGAATAAAACTGTCTCCAGGCTTTTCATGCCTTGTGGGACTCTAAATTCCTTCATTGACAGTAAATTATTTATAACGAGGCCGTGGAGCAAGGATGTGGAATAGACCTTCTAGTAATAATTTCCCATGGTTATTTTCCTTCAGTATGACTTTTGATAGTTATGGTGATGTCAAAATGAATAAAAAATTGAGGGTGAAGAGTTTAGTTTGCATTTATAGGATATCAATGTGTTGTAGATTTAATTCTCCTCTCTAGGTCTCATTTTTCTTAATCACTTTCATTTATTCAACCAACGTTTATTGAGCACCCACCAAGTTCCAGGCACTGTGCTTTCAAGAATTTAGCTACACAGTAGTTTTGCAGAAATACTTCCTTGCTAATGAGAACATCGGCCATCCTTGCCTCGATATGCCTGATGTCTAGTCAGAAGAAGTCCAAGGAAGGATTGTGTCAAACTGTGGAGATTGGATTTCTTTCCAGCTTTTCCTTGCCCACAGCGTGGGACCTTTAGGTTCAGGCTTAAATGGAATAAAGAATCTTTCTTTTCCATCTTATCACCTCCCTGGACTGTCTAGGTATATAGTCCTACTGCAGAAAGTAAGTTCTGGTTTATTTGATATTTATATATTCTTTATGGTAAAAAGACTCTCGCTGTGACTGATGCTGGAATGCAGCTTTCTACTATCTTTCTCCACTCACACCTCATGGTCATGGTCATTCTGGGCCCCAGTCCTACTCCTGCATTGCAGCTCCTTTTGTTCTTTCCTTGTATCACAGGAACCTGTCTCTTTGGAATTTCTAAAAAATGCCATTATGTAGTGTTTCCTCTCTAGGGCTGTTTGTCCCATTTCCTTCTGAATGAATACTTTTGCGAGGTCATTGCTTCTCTGCTCTGAACAGGAGGAATGGACAGGGCACACAACGAATCCCTGGTGTTATGTTGACTGAATCCTTCAGCCTTGTTGAGGAACAGACACTTGTCTCATTTTCTGAAGAGACCTAGATGTTACACTTTTTTCAAAACCCATTTGTCTTTGCTCCCCTGTCATGGTACAGAGAGGAAGGCTGCTGACATGTGCCTTACCTGCATTATCTCATCTGATTCCGTTGACAGAAGGTTTCAGGTCAGGGGACTTAACTGTTTTGCATAACATGGTATCTCTACTG
The DNA here is from genome assembly GCF_003676395.1 of Aethalodelphis obliquidens. Lineage (NCBI taxonomy): Eukaryota > Metazoa > Chordata > Mammalia > Artiodactyla > Delphinidae > Aethalodelphis > Aethalodelphis obliquidens. The sequence goes on along the minus strand of NW_020837956.1, from coordinate 9,274,651 downwards.
CCTGGCACAGTGCCTGGAACTTGGGGGGTGCTCAGTAAATGTTAGTTGAATAAATGAAAGTGATTAAGAAAAATGAGACCCAGAGAGGTGAATTAACTCTTCCAGAGTTACCAAGTACTCCGTAAATGGGTTGGGGTTCCCATCCAGGTGTGACTGATTTCAGAGTCTGCTCTTTTTTTTTTTTTTTTTTTTAATTTATTTATTTTTGACTGTGTTGGGTCTTCATTTCTGTGCGAGGGCTTTCTCTAGTTGCAGCGAGCGGGGGCCACTCTTCATCGCGGTGCGCGGGCCTCTCACTGTGGCGGCCTCTCTTGTTGCGGAGCACAAGCTCCAGACACGCAGGCTCAGTAGTTGTGGCTCACGGGCCTAGTTGCTCCGTGGCATGTGGGATCTTCCCAGGCCAGGGCTCGAACCCGTGTCCCCTGCATTGGCAGGCAGATTCTCAACCACTGCGCCACCAGGGAAGCCCCAGAGTCTGCTCTTTTAACCACTGTTATAAATGAAGTTGAGGCTCTCAAACGTGCTGTATTAGTCAGCAAGGTAGAAACTACATAAGTTATTTTAACAGCTCTTGTAATATCAGAAATCAATATGACAGATATTGAAGGACAGAATAGGTAAATGGGGAGCATGGGCTGGGGGACAGGAAACAGCCACCATCACTAGAGCTGTGAGAGCAAAAGGGACAAGTTGGGGTTATCACAGCTAGAAGCCCAAAGAGCTGGAACTCAGACCCTTGAGGAAAGGGCGCTGCTCTGTCGGTGCTGGCATCACTCAGAAAGTGTGATGCGGCTGCTTCTGGGCGTGTGAAGACAAGCTGGGGACCGACACACACTGCTGCTGCTCCTCGGGGTGATGCTGGCAGGAGCAGGAAGGAGCAAGCCTCTTGCCTTGTAGGTGCCCTCGGGCACCCCCTGCTGGTGCAACAGGGATCTGGATGGCAGACCTGAAATGGATTTACAGAGTCCCAACCCCACCCAGAATCGCAAAGCTGAGTTTAAGTGGACGGACGTGGAGCTGAGAGGCAAAAGTGGAACAGAAACACATATTTTAGAAAATGTCCCCATTTTTGTATTCCCTGTGGACCTTTTCCTTGGGATAATTCATCTGTTTCTTGTTTCCTCAGGATATAAGATCCTGACTAACGTGAGTTTCCAAGGTGAACTCAAAGTACTAGAAAAAAATGTTAGGCTAATAGTGAGTTTTCATGGGAGAGTTAATACCATTATACACTGGAATTGGTAGGTACAAATTCATGGAAGAGCTTTGCCCTGTGTGATCCAATAATAAAATCAGTTAGCACTGCTGTAATTATCAGCATGTCAGACAGATGAGCACACCAAACAGGATGTTGGTGGGCAGAACTAATCTAACTGGAAGCAAAGCCTGATTGTACTGAGATATCCAGGTCTCTCAGCTTTAGGGCTTCCTGTCCCCTTAGCAGCTTGCCCCCTTTGCTCAGCCTCCACCCTCAGTTGGAGGTTCTTCATAATGGGAAGAGAGTCTCTGGATTTCTGCTGGTAGAAAGGATTTTACCTGACATTTAAAAAAAAAAAAAGATGGACAGCTCCTTCTTATCTTCTGAAACTCACTGTCTTTCACCTGGCCCTGGCCCTGGTCCTTTAAAGGCCCTGGTATGACTGGGGGCTGGAAGTCAGCACTCTGTGTCCTCTGAACCTGTGGCACCCAGCCACACACAGGCCTCTGTGAATGGAGCTTAAATTCCAAGGGTAAAAAACAAAACCTGCATACACAAGAAGCCTCATTTTTTGGAGTCAGTGTAGACTTACCCAGGTCCGTATCAGTCCCCCAACTTTCAGCCTTTCCTGTCAGGCTGTAGGTCCAGTGGTGTGCACATGCTTTCCAAATCCTGTCTCCTTTTCTGACTTACAGATGCTTTGATGACATTCCTAATGCCAGCCAACCAAGTATCTACCACATTTGGCTGACTTTGGCTAACACCAGGTGGCTGTGAAGAGAGGAGGCCCTGAGATCAGTGGGGATAGAAGAGGCATTACTTTCCATGTCTGAGAGCCCAAAAGGGAGGGCAGCAGGGGAGGTGGAATTTGTCTGTGCCATGGAAGAAAGCACATCTGACTGTTCAGAGTCAGAAGGGATTAATTGCTGTCTTCTCTGATCATTTCCTACGTGGCTTTGGGTAAATCACTTGGTTTCCTTAACCTTTTTTTTTTTTTCCCCTCTTCCGTAAAGTACAGATTTCATTTGCCTTAACGGTGTTGTTATAATGATTAAAAATTTTCACCTACTTTACACCACTTGATCTTCCAAACACTTTATGAGGTAGGTGTTATAACCTGCATTTTAATAATGAAAAAATCTGAAGCTCAAAGAGATGAAGGGATTTGCCCAAAGTCACACTGCTAGCAAGTAGCAGAGATGAGATATAAACTCCAAGTCTAAGGTTGTTTCCACTGGGTAAATAAGCATCCCTGATCTGTGTGTTGAGTACAGCACGTACCTGGGAGATGTTTCTGTTTTCTGTGTATCGGAGATGGGTTTGTGTCTGCAAATATAGAGAGGAATGTAGAGCAATTTTTCTTTGCTCAGACTGCGAAGTGTAAGCCATTATTGTCTAATCAAAGCCGTCACCTCCATCTCCTGCCTCTGTGAAGCTCCTCTGCCCATATCGTACCCCCTCCTTTTTCTGGAACTTAGGGGATAGGAGCTATATTAGTGTCAGAGAGAGGGGAGAAAAAAGTAATAGAGAAAAGCCACAATCACTTAAAGGTGAGATGTGTTTCAATTAAATTATATGATATTCCCAGCATTGACTCTGACACATAGTAGGTGTTCATTAAGTGTTAAGATTCCATCCCCTCCTTTAAAGAAGAACTATTGTTAATGTTCTATTTTGAAAATTGTTACAATATCAATCAAAGTTTTTTTAGTCATATGTGAATTGTATATAAATAAAATGTCAATACTTTCCTTATAATTACATTGATTTCTTGCCTAAAGGTATGATTCTCAAAAAAAATGACTCTTCGATTTGCTTGAAGGTAAATCGGTATGTTCCAATGTATATTTGCACATAAAAGGGGACGGTATCTATAAAGAAAAATTGCCCTTAAGTTATTTAGAAGAGTATTAAAGACAAAATTAGGTTTCTAAAGAGGGCTCATTCAACTTCCTGTAGGTTCCTGTGATGAGAGACCCTACGGCAAAGGGGATGGAACACCATCCACCTGAGGCAGCGAAATCTTTTTCAGAGTGAAGGCTGGGTCAGAAAAGACTCCAGAGATGAGAGGGCAGAGGGGTTGTACAGGCATCTCTCACCCTGTCCTGACCCCCTAAGGAGATGCCTGGGATCCCCTCCCCACCCGCTGTCAAGATGCTTGAGTTTTGGTCAATCAGCAGATCTTCCATTGCACTGCACAGGGACGAGGGGACTTCCTGCTATGTCTCCATCTTTATCAGATGGGGACCCTTGAGAATAGCTTCTGCTGTGTAGTGATAACAGACCAAGGGAGCATCAGCTGGGGGTGCTCTTAACCTTTCTCTGAGATGGCATGGCTTTTGTTCCAAGGGTACTGCTGAAGCAGGACTCAGTGTGTCAGGAAAACCAAAGGAACAGGTTCAGAAGAGAGGTGAGTTTTCAGTGGGACAGAGTCAGGTCATCTGAGCGAGGAAGTTGATGAATTGTACAATAAACTTCTTTTTAATCTGCTCTCCTCTGGCTTATTTCCCCTGCGGTATGTGAGTATACTGCAGATCGTTATTTTTCTTATTCGTTTTCTGCATTGAGTAACAACATTTCTCAATGTCTTTATACCATGAAGAGGGTATCTAATGTGGATGCCTCTAAGTATAATATTATGATCTGGTGTGTGAAGACTGTCCTTTTGATGACTTGTTTCTGAAATCAGTGATTCAGCAGCTCCAACTGTTTGTTTCCCACCCTGGGAAATGGGTGGTGGTGAGGGCCATTGTACCAGTGAGAGAGCTCTGGGAATGCATCTGCTGTCTTCACAAATCCCAATAAAAATAGACTTCCAGGAGCGGCTGACGGTGCTTCTCGGCATGCTTCGGCCCAGGCTGCCTTCTGTCAAAATTTTTATGTCATTTCAGAAGACTAAACCATTTTTTATGGAAGAACATTGAGTGCCCCTGGACTCACCTCTGGTCTCCTGTCCCAAGGTATAATGTTATAACCTGATTAAATATATCAAAGTACCTTGGAGTTTTGTTTTTTTTAATAAATTTATTTATTGATTATTATTTTTTTTATTTTTGGCTGTGTTGGGTCTTTGTTGCTGCACGCGGGCTTTCTCTAGTTGCGGGAGCGGGGGCTCCTCTTCGTTGCGGTGCGTGGGCTTCTCATTGCGGTGGCTTCTCTCGTTGTGGAGCACGGGCTCTAGGCACGTGGGCTTCAGTAGTGGCACACAGGCTTAGTTGCTCTGCGGTATGTGGGAGCTTCCCAGACCAGGGCTCGAACCTGTGTCCCCTGCATTGGCAGGCAGATGCTTAACCACTGCGCCACCAGGGAAAGCCCCTTTCAAGTTGTTTTCAGTTTTTATAATGGATCATTATGGCCCAGAGTTTGTTGAATGTGAAGCAATTATAGAAGCTTATCTAATGTATCTGGAGAGTGTAAGGACTGCTGAAGCATCTTCTGAGGGCAGCGGATGTTCTCTCACACTGTGAAGCCATAGGAGCGGGGGTTGTAGAGGAAGACAGGCCCAAGTACCTTAGGTGTGAATAATCAACACCTTGGTGTTTTGACACATTCTGGAAGGATGCCAAATTGGCCACCCCGGGACCATTGCTGGGTTTACTAATAAATATCACAGTTTCTTCCAGAGAATAGTCTTGTCCTGACCCCTGAGGAAAATGCTAGTGTGTGAGCCTGTAAGAGGTCTAGGTTTGAGACCCTCTCAGCAATATGGAGGTCTTAGAAGAGTGACTGAAGTCCGTGGTAGTTACGCAAGGGCCGTCAACTGTGAGAGCCAGCCCTGGCCTCCTCAATAAGTGTCTCTGTTTACCTGCAAGGGTCATTACAGGAAACCTTTTTAACCAACCTATCCCTGTGTATTCCCATTCTCAGTGACGTAGAAGGTGAACCTCTGAGAAAGAAAGTGAACCTCTGACTTGATAGCTGGGTCCCAATTTTGGCAGGAAGGGTAGATGCTTGGAAAAGGAAAGGGAAGACAGCAGAGGGAGGGAATTGGGTCCCTGAGAAACAGTTCTTCCTCAGCAGAGGTTTGACTCATTCATCCAAAGAGCAGGCACAAATGTCTGAGAAAGCTATTGGGACATCAGTATTAGATCTTGATGCCCCAGGGAAATAAAGACCAACTCCAGAAACCAATTGATTTAGGCATCTCCCTACACAGTCTCTTTATTTTTTATTTATTTAATTTTATTTTTAAAATAAATTTATTTATTTTCGGCTGCGTTGTGTCTTTGTTGCTGTGCATGGGCTTTCTCTAGTTGCGGTGAGCAGGGGCTACTCTTCTGTGCGGTGAGGGGGCTTCTCATTGCGGTGGCTTCTCTCATTGCAGAGCATAGGCTGTAGGCGCGCGGGCTTCAGTAGTTGTGGTTCGCAGGCTCTAGAGCGCAGGCTCAGTAGTTGTGGCACACGGGCTTATTAGTTGCTCTGTGGCATGTGGGATCTTCCCCAGCCAGGGCTTGAACCTGTGTCCCCTGCATTGGCAGGCGGATTCTTTTTTTTTTTTTTGGCTGCGTTGGGTCTTCGTTGCTGCGCTCAGACTTTTCTAGTCACAGCGAGCAGGGGCTAGTACTCTTCTTTGCGGTGTGCAGGCTTCTCATTGCGGTGGCTTCTCTTGTTGCAGAGCATGGGCTCTCGGGCGCACGGGCTCAGTAGTTGTGGCTCGCGGGCTCCAGAGCGCAGGCTCAGTAGTTCTGGCGCACAGGCTTAGTTGCTCTGCAGCATGTGGGACCTTCCCGGACCAGGGCTTGAACCCGTGTTCCCTGCATTGGCTGACAGATTCTTAACCACTGCGCCAGCAGGGAAGTCCCTGCAGGTGGATTCTTAATCATTGCGCCACCAGGGAAGTCCCAAAACCTGGACATTTTATGATTCTGCATCACTGAAGGTAATCTGAGGTATTGGATGACAGCAGTGACTTAAATCTGCTGGGTACTTTTTCCTCCAGTGCTCTTCAGATCATCTGGGATGAAGACTTTGCGAGCTTTCTTAATCACGGGCTGTGGCTTCAGTGCTTCCTCAGAGAACTTGGGTTTGCGAGGGTCAAACATTTCCTGCCCGGGGATGCTGGAGAGGGCAAGGTCGGCCGGGTCTGGCTCATAGCCCACCAGGACCTGGATGGTGTCAGGGTCAATGGGGCTCGGAATATTGCGGTTGGCTGGCAACAGCTGGTCTGGTCTGATGGGGCTTTGCATGCAGTTTGGAGATGGGATGCCAGAGTGAATGGGTGCAGAGGTCCGACTGCTGAGGTCCATGACGGAGGGGGCAGCTGACGAAGCCGGCTGCGGCCCGGGAGGGTGAGGGCTGTGGTCATGCTGAGACGGGCTGGGGGGAATGCCATTTTCCGACAAAAACTCCTCCAGGTCCATGTATTCCACCTGGAAAGTATCTCCGTCATAGGGAAGCGTTTTGTCCCATAAGGTGGGTCCCAAGAATGCTGACTGGGGGAACGTCGGGCTCTTACTCTCATCATCCAGCTTCTTTTCCTTTATCTTTACTAAATGTGTCTTCGTGATGAAGGGGGAGCTTCAGTGGGTTCTCCAGCAAGGACCCGAGCACACCGTAGGGAGGTGGGATAAAGGTGGGATTCAGTGGGAGTGGTCGGGACATTTTCTCCATCGCTATGCACTCAATTTTTTTTTTTTCTTAAAAAAAAACCCACCCCAACCTCCCCCCAAAATGTTGCTGAGCTTCTTCCTCCGTCCTTTGCCAAAAGTTCTCGCTTTCAAGGCGGTGGAGACAAGGGAGGAAAAAAAAATTACCTATGTCTTTATAAATGCATCTGCATAAAAATATAAATATATCTGCATAAAAACAAAAAACTTTCAGGTTCGCAGTGCAGTCCCCAGGGAGCGCGCCAAGTGCCCGTGGGCTCCTCGACGACGTGCAGGATGCTCTCACTTGCCTCGAACCCCTCGTCTTGTAAAATGTTCAAAATTGCGAAAAGGAAAAAAAAAAGACGCAGACGGCTGCAGAGGGCGGAAGGCACCGCACCAACCGGCCGCATCGGGCCCTCCCACCCCACCCCCTCCCTGCGCCGGGGGCCGCTGCTCCCCCGGCCTCGCTGCCCACAGTCTCTTTAGATCCCAGTAAAGAAGTGAGCAGAAGTCTTCCGAATCTGCAGAGCCCCAGGGGCAATGAAAATGGAAGGATTTGTCACAGCCTAGTTGATCTGGAGACTCCCACTGGGTTTATTTTAAGCTTCCCAACCTTGCTCATTATTTTCCTTCAGTGTTTCCTGTTTTCCCTTCCAGATGACTGAGCACTCTTTAAGCTCAGAAAACATGAGTTATAATTTATGCGTGTTCCTCCCTCAACCAAATATTTATTTTTATCAGCAACTATTTACATATCCATGAATATGAAAAGTAATTAATGTAAAACTGAAGAGCAAGCTTGAACGCAGCTTTGTTATTAGATGGAGCTTCCTAAGAAGATATCTGAGAAGACCCTTTCCGTGATGGTCTGATTGCAGCGGCACTGAGCGCCTACAGGAACCCCTCTGGGGTAGTCAGTGAGCTAGGCCAAGAGCGAGTCCTGGGGAAACAGGGCTGATTACATTTAAGGCATCTGGGACCAGACAGCAGAAAAAAGGAGCAAAATGTTGGGCCTCCTGCATTGCTCTTCTAATTTTCTTCTTGTTTCTCTCCAGTTTTCTTTCCCTGCAGCTTTTTTCTCTACTTTCTGGAGAGTACTACCTTACTCAACTTTATATTCAAACCAGATTTGTCTAATTTCTCCCTTTAAGTCTGCCAATTTTTACTTCATGTAATTTTGAAATTCTGTTATTGAGTATGTAGTTAGAATTTTTATGTCTTTTTGACCTTTTTATCACTATGAAATGATCCTTTTTATTTCTGTTAAATTCATCTATTTTGTCTGATATTAATATGAACACACCAGTTTTCTTTTTCTCCTGTTTTTAGTCTTTTTTTTAAAGGTTTAAAAATAGCCTTTTATTTTTCATATACACAGACACACACAGACATACACACACGTACATATATGTATGTATGCATTTTTTTATGGAGAGAAAAGTTTACATTTTATTTTAGAACTGAGTCTGAAAATACTAAATTACTAGAATTCCCTTTTTATGCTGCTCCTCATATAATTTGGAAAACAATAAGTTTTTTTTAAAAAGTTTTATTGGATTATAGTTGATTTACAATATTGTGTTAGTTTCAGGTATACAGCAAAGTAAATCTGTTTTATATATATATATCTCCATTCTTTTTAGATTCTTTTCCCATATAGGCCATTACAGAGTATTAAGTAAAGTTCCCTGTGCTATACAGCAGGTTCTTACAAGTTATCTGTTTTATATATAGTATTGTGTATATGTCAGTCCCAATCTGTTTTTAGGTTTTTTGTTTGTTTGTTTGTTTTTGCGGTACACGGGCCTCTCACTGTTGTGGCCTCTCCCGCCGCGGAGCACAGGCTCCAGACACGCAGGCTCAGCGGCCATGGCTCACGGGCCCAGCCGCTCCATGGCATGTGGGATCCTCCCGGACCGGGGCACGAACCCACGTCCCCTACATCGGCAGGTGGACCCTCAACCACTGCGCCACCAGGGAAGCCCTGTTTTTAGTTTTATAAATGAATTTTTCTATTTTTATTAAACTCAAAAATAAAATGATTCTTATCACATCTCTAAAGCTAGCACATGTTGTTTCAGCACAGATTTTAAAAACCCTATAAAGCTATTTTTAATAGTATGCTGTTTGTGTTTTGTGGAGACTGTATCTTTCCTTACTTCTTTGAAGATATTAATGATAGTGTTTTTCGTTTCTTGAGTTTTCTTCTCCATGAATAATCTATGTCTTCTAATTTGTGTTCTTCTCTTTGTGTGTTTTGGTCTCTAATATTTGTGTTAGAGGTTTCTTCCTGATGACCTTTGGTTGTGTAATAATGTTTAAGAGTAGGAGACTAAAATAAGATGAAATCTCTGTGCTTGAGCCTATAGTGCACTTCACAGTATGGTGATCAGGCCGAGCTGTTTGTTGGGTGGCCCAAATGCCAGTATCTTCAGGTCTTTTTCTACAGACTGGTCAAGTTTCCCAGAGAAGATTCTTCCCATCTATCTGAGTCCATCCAGGCTGCTGTAACAAAATATTACAGTGGGTGGCTTATAAACAACAGGGATTTGTCACAGTTCTAGGGGCAGGGACGTCTAAGATCAGGGTGCCAGCATGGCTGGGTTCTGGCGAAGGCCCTGCTCCAGGTTGCAGACTGCCATCTTCTTGCTGTGTCATCACATGATGAAAGGAGCTAGGGGACATGTGGGGTCTCTTTTATAAGAGCATTAATCCCATTCATGAGGGTTATACCCTCATGACCTAAGCACTTCCCAAAGGCTCTACCTTCTAATACCATCATACTGGGCATTAGGATTTCAACATAGGAATTTTGTGGGACACAGACATTCAGACCACAGCGCAGTCTGTTTTCCAGAGAATAAAGTTTTGGCCGTCTGCTTTCTGGGAACTCAAGGGGAAGAAGGCTGGCGGTCTCACCATTCAGTAGGCATATGTTCACGTGATCCCTACGTTTGGGGATTGGTAGCTCTGCCCTCAACTGTGCTTGGTGCCTTGTGTCCCTTAGGCCTGAGACCCTCTGTTTGGTCCTCTTTAGAGAATAAACATCCAGACTTATGGGAGGTGGGCAGTTGCCTAGGGGTATGGAGTCAGGAGAGCTTCTCAAACAGCCTTCAACTAACCCTTACTGCAGTCTCCCTCCCCCACTTCCAGAGGTGTCTGGTGTCAGTTCCTTTGTATAAACTGGGTTCTCAGCTTTTCACACTGCCAGCTTCAGCCTTGGAATTCTTGAGTACATAGTCTGTTGTCACTTGTTTATCTGCTTTCTGGGCTCCAAAATCCTGATAATGGTTTCTCCTCTGGGTTTTAGAAGGGAGGGAAATTAACTCAGACGCCAGTAGCTGGAAACCTTAAAAAAGGTTGTTGCCATTGCATCAGTTGGTTAGATAGAGTGCAGAATCTCCAAGGCCATGGATTTTATGTACTTCTGAATAGTCAAACCAGAAGGGAGAATTTTGTAAAAAAAAGTGCTTATGAATCAGGGATAGTATAGACCAAAGTAGCATATGTAGATTGATACATTTGAGAATTTATTTATAAGCATAAAGGGAAATGATTTGGGCTACATCATCTAGGAAGGAGACCTGAGAATGGGTATAGATCTTTTCCTGGGGCCCTCTGCCATGCTGGGGGCCTGTGTATCTGGGACCCTGCACGTGGCTCTGGTTCGTTGCTTCAAGGAAGCACAGTGGGGCTGAGGAAGCTTTGAGCAGGGAGACGTGAAGCGGTACAAGGGCAGGTGGTAAGCACTGGGGTTCTTCAGCCCAGAATGCAAAGAGGTGACATATTTCAACTTAAAACCATGGCCAGTGTGGAGAAGGCAGGTGTGACGCCAGATCCCGAGCTGCTGGGAGGAGAGGGTTGCTTTTGAACCTGGAGCAGGTAAGTTTAGCACAGATAGAAGAAAGCGTAATTTACCATGGCAGGTCGGAAGCTTGGAAAGCTATTTACAAGCGACTCTTCTGGCAGATGGCTTAATTCCATAGGGGGGTGGACAAAAAGAGAGAGGCTTCTGAGAGATACTGGAGATACTGACACACACATAACCCTTAATTTAGACACTGAAGAGGGCAGTATGCTCTTACTGGGTTGGATGGAGAATGGGGCGGCTTGGAGTAGTAGGAAAAACTTTACCTGAATTAAGAAGATCTGTGTTCAAATCCTGACTCCTCAACTTACTCGCCCTGTGACCTTGAGCAATTTCCTAACCTTTCTGACTCTCACAAGGTTCTGGTGAAAGTTAAATAAGGCAGTTCCGTAACCTATCAATAAAGCAAGTTAGCCCAGTCCTGAACTAAATTGTCTGGGTTTTAATTTAACACGTATGTGCTGAGCCCTATCAAATACCAGGCTGTGTGCATATATCTCCCCTATTCTAGAAAGGCTCATGAAGTGAAGGTGCAGCTCTGCTCTATCCTGCAGACCTTCCTCAGGATGGCGGGAGGCTGTGAAGGTGAGCGTCCCTGTGTCCTAACCCTGTGTCCTCTCCTGGTTGCAGAGCGTGTGATGAGGGAGAGTATCTGAGCCCTGCCTTGGCCCGAGCAGCTGATCCCATCTCAGCAGACACCCCCCACTTCCCTCTTAGCCACTTTCCTGATAACCGAGCAGAAGTTTTCACAACATACTGTGTAACACCAGATGGTGACGTAGTTTGCCAGCACTTCTCCTTTTCATTTACTTGTTTCTTTTGAGAGTGTCTGGATGCCCAGCTCTGGGACAGGAGAGTTGAAGGTTTGGGGGCAAGTGGAGCGGGTGGGAACGACAGACACTGTGACACTGTGGGTGTTTGAGTTCACTCCCCTTCTGCAGAAAAATATGTCCCTAGCCTCCGAGTGCCCACATCATATGATTAGTTGTGGTTACCTCAGATCAGGGTGTGCCTCCTGCAGGCCAGGTGTGTTCCCCATTTCTCAGCATCCAGTCAGAGAGGTTCCGTGATGTTGCTCTGATACGCATGTCAGCACTTGCCTGGTGTGTTGCAGCGTCTTGCCGGTAACCACTACACCTGCCCATCCAAATCCCAGCTTTAAAGGTACTTCAGTGTCATTCACATATCTTCTTGGCCTCAATTAAACTTTCCTTATGTCCACCCCTAAACGACATTGCGAGCTCTCATTTGAATCAATGCCCGACCTCCTTTCCTTGAAGGTTGTGATGGTGGTGGTGGGAGGCCTGATCCGCCCTTCCTCTCACCTTGCCTCCGCCGTCGGAACCTGTTTAACTTCGACCCTGTTTCTTTCCTTTTCCAGAATTCACATGCTGCGTGTCAGACTGAGCTATCCCTGTTTAACCCTATAATCCAAGACTTGCTACTCTGTTCTGCTGATGTTTACGGCCGTGCCACGAGGCAGCCCCCTCCCCAGAGCATTTCAGTGGGAGACCTCCACGCGCCCCATGGAGACTCGATGGGGCAGGGGAAGAAACTGCAGGAGTGTACATCCCCAAGGCTGTGTCTCCTTGTGTGAATCAGTGTCACCTTGCTTTCCTCTCAGAGACCTCGCTGCCCCAGGGGGGACCTGCCTGGGGAATCGAGGGGCTCAGGGAGCCACTCCACGTCCCCGCTTCTCCGGCGCTCCGCACCCTGGGCACTGCGGCTCCTGGGGCAGTGGGGCTGCTGCGGGCTCAGAGCCGCTGCTGCCCTGCATGTGCCAGCTCAGCTCTGTCATCAGCTGTGTGGATGTGTACACGAGGGACACGGCATCTTTCTGAATGGATTTTTCTTAAGAAATGTGCCAGTGTTTATGCAGTTCATGATATTTCCCCACATCCTTGCTGTCACTGTCACTCAGCTTTGACCTCAATAGGCTTCATTCCCCATTTTTTTAATGGGAAAATTTTGTCCTTCACCCCAGGCGTCCTGTATTTGACCCCCTCCCCCACCCCCACCCCCGCCAAGGTACAGAATTACCTACGGTTCTGACAAAACATAAGAAAGTCGTCTTTGGGAAGCCTGTGCACTCTTTATGTCCTCTGTACTTTGTCTTTGGAGAGCAGTTGGCATTCTGCTCGGTTCCATGCAGCTCCACCTGAGCTGAGTGTGGGTATCACTGTGACCAGCCATCGTGTCCTGCCCTGTTCCTTCACAGCCAGAGCAGCTGACGGGCAGCTGCAGCCAGGTCGGCCCTTCTGTGAGTCCATTCACCCAGGTAGATTTTAAGCAGGTGGAGTCTGTGTGGCCTAGAAGGGTGAAGTGAGAGAACTGTGTCTGCGGGTGAGTCTGTGTGTATGACACCATGAGCCCCCCCGACCCTTCCAACCCAAACATACCTGTGAGCCCCTGTGCCTAGGCCCCGGGAGACCTGCCTGCGACCTGGTTTCTACTGTCTGCTCAGCACTGGCCCTGCTGGCATCACAGGCAGAGTGCTCTGCGGTTCTGTGTACACAGCCACGGGGACAGGAGTAACTTAGTGCCCCATTGGCTCCCTGAGCAGGTGTGAGTCTGGCCACTCCCCTGCCTCTGTTTGCAGGTTCTGGCTGCAGGGCACAGGGTCCCAGCAGCGTGAAAGACAGCTGGAGTTTGACCTCCCAGGCATCCCTGGAGTCCTCAGCTGGGAGACAGCTGGGTGGCTGGTAGTAGGTGCCCCGCACGGCCAGGTGGTTGCAGGACAGAGTGGCTCCAATTGCGTTGAACACCCCACCGCCACCCAAGCAGAGCGCGGTATCCCTAAAATGACGATGACCCTCTAGATGCCTAGATCTCAGAGCGTGGGTTCAGCTCAGCAGAGAGGATGTGATGTGTGATGGCTGAGGGCGACTCTCGGAGCTGGAGCTGCCTTTTCCCTTTCCAGCCTTGCGGTCATCGTGGCTCCTCTTCCCAGGAGGGGTCGGTTCTCATCTTAGGCTTTGGCGGGGTGACCCTGGGGACATTCTCACCACTGCCAGCTCCTGGAGCTGTTCCGGCTCTTGGCTTGGGGCCCCGTGGGTGGGCATGTGTCAGAGGTGCTCGGCGAGCCGGGCAGGGTGGCAGGCATTGCCCTCGGGGTCCCACAGAGAAGCTCTTTCTGAAGAGACCCAGGGACAGAAGGCAACCAGCTCTCGCATCACCGGTCATGTGCCACGTTCTCCTCTAAAGAAAGAGACACGGCAAAGCTGTGTCCCTGTGCCCTGCCCTGGGTTTGCTGTGCACGTGGACAATAGAAGGTGGAATGACTCCCTCACCCTTTCCCTTTCCTCTCCTGACCCACATGAAATGGTGACTCGTGGTTAAAGGAGCAATTAGCCGCCCGTGACTCTGCTGTCAGCTTGTTGTGGGGAGGCCCTCCTTCCCCAGGCCAGGAGATTTGGAGACCGGGGCCAGGCCGGGTCTGAAGGAAGAAGAGGGAGGCCTAGCCCGGTTCCAGTTCATGTTTAGCTGTGGGACAAGGGCAGCTCATTTTGAGCCACATGAAGTTCTTCCTTCGCCGTGTAGTAAAAGCCCCTGGTTCCGCAGCCCCGTCCTCCTTCAGGGAGGATGCTGAAGATCTCGCGCTCTCACTGCACCTCTGGAAAGTCCCCAGCATTGAACCTCCAGGGAATGGACGAGGGACACCAAGGAGCCGCTAGTATCTGCCTTTGCCACCTGAGCAGTTGGCGTGGAGAGGGTTTCCCAGCCACCCCCTTTCTTGGGGCCACAGTGTCACCATTGTAGGCGTCGGTGGCATGTCACCACTGTGAGCAGTGAGCTTGTGGGGTGACATGCAGAACCTGTCTGCACAGCTCCCAGCAGACGTGCACAGGGGTGCTGTGCTGAGCCTGGTCTGTGCTCCCTAGGACAGGGATGCAGAAGCCCGCAAGCCATCTTCCCTCTCCCCCCGTCATCGCCCGCCCCCCTGCATCCCCAAGGTGGTGCAAGGGAGGGGGACATAGCGGTTTTTAGCTTTGCCTCTCACAACTGTGCCTAGTCCCCAGCCTGGTTTCTATCAGCCTCCAGCCAGGAAAACAGAATCAGTCTGTGTATTTAAAACAGGGGTTTGGGGACTTCCCTGGTGGCACAGTGGTTAAGAATCCGCCTGCCAGTGCAGGGGACACGGGTTGGAGCCCTGGTCCGGGAAGATCCCGCGTGCCGCGGAGCAACCAAGCCGGTGCGCCACGACTACTGAAGCTCGCGCGCCTAGAGCCCGTGCTCCGCAAGAAGAGAAGCCACCGCAATGAGAAGCCCACGCACCACAACGAAGAGTAGCCCCCACTCACCGCAACTAGAGAAAGCCGGCAGGCAGCAGTAAAGACCCAACACAGCCAAAAATAAATAAAATAAATTAAAAAAAAAAAACAGAGGGGTTTTAATCCAGGGAATCATTTAATACAGAAACAAGAAGAGCTGAGATGCCAGACAGGGGAGTGAGGGGCAACGCGGAGATGGGGAACCACAGCTGGTAGGACAGAAGGGAGAGGCCATGTTACTGGATCTCGGGAGTCACAGCCACTGGTGGGGGCCTGGGACCACAGAGGGCCAATGTGGTGGGAGCTGGAGCCATGAAGAGGCATGGTCCGTGCCAGAAACAGGTCCCTGCCTGGTCCCCCCAGGCAGAGAGGGAGCAGAAATAGCCTCGCTTCTCACTTCCTCGTGCTCTCCAGATTTCTGCAGCTGCCTCTTGTTAGCTAAACCCAGCTGGAAGCCAGCTGACCTGGGAGCTGGGGACAGGCAACCTGTGGTCAGCCCCCCACCACTCAGAGCAGAGCAGGGGAGGGTGGGGGCACAGGTCAGAGGGCAAACAGGCCCAGGATGTGCATGGCCTTGGTCCTCTCTGTGTCATGTCCAAGCCTGGTGTTTATGTCCCATGCTGTCCTAAGACCCTGGTGAGGGTAGATGTGTCTTGTAGCTTCTCTTCCGCTCTGCCTAGGCAGGAAAGCACTTTGGGGAGGCAGTGGGGACTTTATTCTTAACACTTGTCCCAGTTTTCCATTGGGGGGGTTTAGCCACTTAGCAGCCCCACCTCACCATTCCCCTCAGGAAAGCTGCATCCCAGTTTTCTGCCTACCCCTCCCCATTCCTCTTCCCCTAATCTCTGGTTTTCCCTGCCAGAGAACACCAGCCCAGACCATGCATCAGTGGTCATGAGTATTTACCCAGGATAATTCACTCAGAGCGTGATATTAACAGTGAGGACCGTCTGTCTGTAAGTAGATGCCATCTACTAATCAATTTGTATCCTGTTTCCAATAAATTTCTGGAAATTCTATCTGGTTTTATGCTGCCCTTTGCTGGGACAGTGGCTCAGCTATAAGGCTGGGTGCAGGGGCAGGCCCCCAGCCCTCAGCATCAGTTGCTTCCTCCCCTGTGTAGCTCTGAGGCCAGGCAGGTTAATCTGATGTCCCCCCAGCCGCTCAGAGGCCTTTCCCCAGGGTCCGCACTTTCTTCTGCTGTCTCATAAACCACATCCTGAGGACATGGAGGTTTCATGTGGCCAGGCTGCCCCAGCAGGTGGCTTTTGACCGTGTCCCCAAGGCCTGGAGGTATGAGAAGCAACAGGCAGACCTTGCCCCATCTCTCACTCTTGCGCTGCTGTGCCTAGAGCCAGGTGGAGGAAGTGTGCCAGGCCGCTCCTGTGGTGAGCTGAGGGAGTGTGCTGTGCTCCCACCTGGGGCTTTAACAGTAAGGCTCCCATGCCAGTGAGGTGGACGCAGGAACTGCATGTCACACAGATGAAGCCCAGCACCCTCTTCTGCGTCTCACCCTCCTCAGCTCTGAAAGTCAGAAACGAACATGTCTGTGTTGACTTAAAAGGTATCGGGAGGCTGATCTAAATGCCCAGCGTTCTTCACTGTTTCCCAGGCCCTGAAACTCGCTTGGTAGAAATTATTCTCTGTTGAGTATTTTGTTGTTTCCAGCCTCTTTGACTGCAGTGTAGACTGTGCCTCAGTTGCTGTGCTAGGGCCATCATAGGCACCCGTGGGACCCCTCCAGCCTTTGTTTGTGAGGTATGCCTGTTGGCAACCCTTGTTTGCTGGCATTTGTGAGAGGTGTTTTTAAAAAGATACACCAAGTTTCTTTCAAGAGCTTTACTAGAGAAGCAAGACATACACACGCGAGTTTACTGGACAATAGAAAAGGTTGTAGGTAAGGCAAGGCTGTGCTGGTACTTGTAGGAGTCCCAGGAGAGAGGGCTCAGCAAGGCTGGACTAGTGGTCAGGGAAGGTTTTGTGGACGCAGAGGGACCCTCAAGGCAGAACACAGCAGCTCCCTCAGTGAAATCCCTATCGTCGTGGTTCTTAGTGTCTTTTTATTAAGACTTTTAGGTCTTCCCTGGTGGTCCAGTAGTAAAGAATCCACCTTACAATGCAGGGGACGCAGATTCAATCCCTGGTCAGGGAACTAAGATCCCACATGCCACGGGGCGACTAAGCCCGCGTGCCACAACTACGGAGCTCGCATGCCGCAAACTACAGAGCCCACGTGCCCTGGAGCCTGCACGCCACAAGTAGAGAGAAGCCCGTGCGCTGCAATGAAGAGCCCACGTGCTACAATGAAAGATCATGCATGCCTCAACGAATATCCCACGTGCTGCAACGCAGACCCGACTCAGGCAAAAATAAAATAAAGAAGTAAATAATATATAAATCTTAAAAAAAAAAATAAAAGACTTTTTATCCTGACCCAAATATCTCCCTCTTTCTGGAAGCTCACCTATAGAGTGTCACATGCACTATCTCTCAAGGTGTACCAGCCTTAATATCCATCTTCAGGAGTGGGTTTTTATGGTCAAACTTTTTTAAAAAAATATTTTCTTTATTTTTTTGGCTGCTTGGGTCTTCGTTGTGGCGTGCGGGCTTCTCTCTAGTTGTGGCACGTGGGCTCTCTCGTTGGGGCAGCTGAGCTCAGTAGTTGTGGCGCACAGACTTCGTTGCCCTGCGGCATGTGGGATCTTAGTTCCCTGACCAGGGATCGAACCCACGTCCCCTGCACTGGAAGGCAGATTCTTTACCACTGGACAGCCAGGGAAGTCCTTGGTCCAACTTCTTAAGAGGTTTCTTCCTGATAAGTTTTATCTTCCATTTGTTCTGATCTTGCGCCTGGACTACAGGGAGTTGCTGGAGGAAACCATCCAACCTGCAGGCACTGTTGCTACCGTAGAGCTGTGAGCACCCACCTCACCAGGCCTCTTGGGCTTCTTACTGAGCAGCCCACTTATATGTTCTT
The DNA here is from genome assembly GCF_003676395.1 of Aethalodelphis obliquidens. Taxonomy (NCBI): domain Eukaryota; kingdom Metazoa; phylum Chordata; class Mammalia; order Artiodactyla; family Delphinidae; genus Aethalodelphis; species Aethalodelphis obliquidens. The sequence continues at coordinate 9,256,749 of NW_020837956.1, read as the reverse complement.
CAGGAGCTTGTTTTCTTATTTCCAGAACCAGCTGTTCCAATCCTTTGTTACTCCTGAAGCTCTCACCTCCTGAGAGCCAAGCCTTCCAAGGATCCCTTTCTTCCCCTTGTGCCCCTCGGCCTCTAGAGGACCCTCCTGGTACCCACATGTTGGATCCATTCCTCTCCCCACCCTCCTTAGGAGCTTGCAGTAGAGTGTCCTGACTCAGGCCAGACTGCCACTTACTACTGGATGACCTTGGGCAAGATATTCAACCTCTCTGTGCCTCAGTTTTTTTCATTTGTAAGATGGGAATCATAGTATCTACCTTACAGGACTAAATAAGTTAGTGTGTGTAAAGTGCTTAGCATGGGGCCTGGGACAGAGTATTTATGATTGCTCTGTCATCATTCTCTCCCCTCTCTCCTCATCTTCACCCTCTCTCCCTTCTCCTCATACTGTTACACTTCTCCATCCAGTCAACATCACAGAACCATCAAACCGCCACCACATTTGTCTTCTACTCAGCTTCATCTGAAGCTAGCCTTATCTCCCTTTACTAGCAAATCTGTTGAAAGAGGGAAGAGTTGTCTCCATTCCTTCAAATCTCATTAATTCCTCCACCCATTATAGTGGGTTATATGGCTTCCCTTCTGCCCCCACCCCAAATTCTCACTGAGATTGCCATCACAAGGTCACCAGAGACCTCCTAAATGCCAAATCCAGCACGACTTTTGGTCATCCTCCTTGAGCTTTCTTGAGCGCTTGACACGGTTGTCCCCATGTTACTTTTCTTTGTACTCTTCATTACATTGACCCCTTTATTCTCTACCCAGAGCAATGCTAAGTAACATTCAGATATTACAGCCATTTTCCCAGATTTTTTACAGGGATAAATTTCAGATACAGTAGTAGTCACCTGCATACCGCCTTTCCGTGTCCCTCCATTTCAGAAGTAAGCACTTTCCTTAATTTGGTGTTTCTCATCCCAACGCATGATTTTATACAATTAATACAAATGTATGAATCCACAACCAATATAGAACATGTTTTGCATATAATTAAATTTTATACAAACAACAATCTATGACTTCTTGAAAAGCTGGGTTTTTTTTAAATTTTATAAATTTATTTATTTATTTTTGGCTGCGTTGGGTCTTTGTTGCTGTGCGCGGGTTTTCACAGGTTGCGTCCAGTGGGGGCTACTCTTTGCTGCGGTGCTCGGGCTTCTCATTGTGGTGGCTTCTCTTGTTGCGGAACACAGGCTCCAGGCACGCGGGCTTCAGTAGTTGCAGCACGTGGGCTCAGTAGTTGTGGCTCGCAGTCTCTAGAGCGCAGGCTCAGTCGTTGTGGCACACGGGCTTAGTTGCTCCGTGGCATGTGGGATCTTCCCGGACCGGGGCTCAAACCCGTGTCCCCTGCATTGGCAGGCGGATTCTTAACCACTTCGCCACCAGGGAAGTCCCCGAAAAGCTGTTTTTAATAGCACAGACCATGCAGTGTTAATCCAGGGTGTCGGTCCAGGATGCTTGACCAGACAGTGTCAGACACATACTTTGGGTCTCACATCAGCTTTCTTCAGCATGCAATTAGGACTTTTGAGAATGCTTTATTCTTGCATGGGGCACTTTGCAGTCTGTCTAGGTGGTTTTTTTTTTTTTTTTTTTTTTTTTTTTTTTGGCAGTACGCGGGCCTCTCACTGTTGTGGCCTCTCCCGTTGCGGAGCACAGGCTCCAGGCGCGCAGGCTCAGCGGCCGTGGCTCACGGGCCCAGCCGCTCCGCGGCATGTGGGATCTTCCCGGACCGGGGCACGAACCCGTGTCCCCTGCATCGGCAGGCGGACTCTCAACCATTGCGCCGCCAGGGAGGCCCCTGTCTGGGTGTTTTATGTTCGGCTTTCACCCTCATAAAAGATGGCTCTTTTTAATTTTTTTTTTACTTCCATTCTCTTTTTTATTGTTGCATTCCTGGTTTTCTTCCTACTTAAAGGTTTTTTCTGGGCACTTCACTGGGTCTTCTTTTGTGTGTCCCTTACTTGTGGGGAATTTTTAAAGGATGGTTCTTGGTCCTCTTCATTCTCCCGCAGGTGACCCCATCCATCCCCATAAGGTCAGCTCTCATCAGTAAGAGGGAGATTCTGAAATCCAGTCTCCAGCCCTAAGTGTGGTGCTGCACGTGTTTACCTGCACGTCCTCCAAGCCCCCCCAACTTGTCTTAACTCTGTATCTTTTCCTATGAACCTGCTCTACCACCTGTTTCTTTAATGCGTCAGTGTCCACCCATCATCCACAAAGTTGCCTCTCTCCTTGACGTGGGCTGTGCCTCTCTGTCTGTACCTTTGCAGACTGCCACTGCCCTTGCTTGGAATACAGACCGTTTCCTACTCAGGTCCTACTCAGGTCATCTCCCACACCCCTCACCAGTCTGTCCACACTGTTCCCAGAGTAACTGATCACAATGCAAGACAGATCATCCTCGGCTTCTTAAAAACCTCACACACACTCCCTTTCCTGCCTTATTGGGTTGTCTGCAGGACCCTCCCAGGCTCCTGAGATTGCAGGGCCCAGCCTGTCTTTCCTGCCTGTCTCCTAACTCTGTCCCTAGGCCTCCTCCTCCCTTGCCTCCGTGATCTCCTCACCCTTCCCTGCACACCGAGTCTTCTCACAGCTCTGTGCCCTTGTTCATGCCCTTCCCTATGCCAGGAATGCCGTTCCCTTTGCTACATTCCTCATCCTCCAAGACTCAGCTCACATGCATCGCCCCCTGTCACCCCCCCCCCCCCCCCCCCCCCCCCCCCCCAACCCCTGTGCTCTTGTGCTGTCATCGGTGCGTTACTACCTTGCAATCCCACTGGCTTGGGTTGCATTTGATCCGTTTGCAGGTCTGTCTCTCCCAGGCTTGGCCTGACGGGGCTCAAGGTCAGAGACCTATCGTCTGACTTTGTGGCTTAGGGTCTGCCCAGCAAATGCTGGATGATTGGTGGCTTCAGGCCTGTCAGCCTAGCCATGCCTGCCTACCCCCTGCACACGAGTCCCTGGGTTAAAGTCATGGAAGCCGTTTTTTCACCCCTCAAGGGGACAGCGGGTCACATTAGGAAGGGGAGAGAGGTGCTGCCCAACATGTTCACCGAATAGGGCAGCCCGTCCCAGGGACCAAAATGCTATGTAGAAGCCAAATGCAGGGAATAGGGTCTCTGCTCAGCCTTGAACTGCCTCCCACTCACCTTGTATCACCACAGCCAGTACCCTCCCACCAGTAGAAAACGCTGCACTTCAACAGTTTGCCCTCTCCCCTCCCCTCCCCCATCCTCGCTCACCCCTTGTCCCCTCCCTCCTCCCCGTAATAACTACCTTCCTCACTCAGTGCTCTGGCATATCAGTTATTTCCATCTCTAACCCCTGGAGTTGAGCAAGGGCCAAGGTTACTGTTCCCATTTCACACATGGAGAGCAAGTCCTGGGAGGGGTACAGTGGGTTGGGACCAAGGTTAGGACCAGGGGGTCCTTCCATGCAAGGAGAGTGTGGAGGCAGCCTGAAGCCCCGCTTATCTCCCATGAGGGGACACCCAGACCCCCTTTAGAGAGTGCCTTGTCAGTGGGGAGAGCTGAGGGGCAAGAAGGATCCCGGGGAGGGTTAGGAGTGTGGGCCCAAAGCCTGTGACCAGCCTCTACCTGGGACTTCTCGAGGGGGAGAGACAGCAGTGCACATAGGCCACGGGGACCATCTGGTCATTTCCCTGACGTCAGGTCAGGAGAGTGAGCCCGGCTCCTGAGAGGGCAGGGGTGGCGGTGTTGAGGGGAAGGGCCCAGGGAAGGGAGGACCAAGGAAATGGCACATGGAGCCCCATTTGCCCCTAGAGCTGCTCGGAAGCCAGGCAGGTACAAACGTGGGGAGAGATGGTATCAGAGGGAAGGTGCCTGGTGTTCATTCAGCACACACGTTAGTGCCCCTTGAAGGGGGTGCTCCGCGAGAAAGGGCTCAGCGCCCCGCCTCCAGGAGCGCTTGGACCTCTCATGAGAATGTCTGACTTAGAAATGACAGATCTCAGGTCCAGCTGGCACAGGATTGGCCCGCCCCCCTCTGTGGCAGCAGGGGGTGGCGAGGCGGGGAGTTCCTAGGAGTGGCTCTACCAGCGAGAAAAAGGCGGCAGCGGAGTGGAGGACTGGAGCAGGGGGCCATGTGGGGCAGAGACACCCGGGGAGCCCCCTTGGAGGGGCCTGGCCGGCACACCCATTTCCATCACTTGGTTTGGGTTCTCCGTATTTCTGTGGGTTTCTGACAGCGGCTGGTGAGTTTTCAGAAAAGGGAAGATGGCCGGAGACACACCAGGTTTTAATACCCATCCAACCTGTCCCCCAGGCCACCTCCCTCTGCCTGACATGTTCTGTCTCCCACCTCAGCATCCACACGGCACCCATCTGCCTCCCTCCCGGGATGTGGGTGACCCTCCTGGGCCTTGGCCACCACTCCTGAGGACTTTAAACAGAGGGAGGGCATCCCTGTCCACAATATCAGAGGGTTGGACTAAGAGGATTAAAACAGTTGGGGGGAGGGGCTTTGGCCCCCATCATCAGACCCTGCATCTGAGGCCTAGAGGCCTGTGGCTGGGGTGATGAGTAGGGAACCAGTCCCAGGCCCTTCTGTCCCCTGCAGCAGGGAGGACGTATGTCTGCTGGGGGCAGATGTTCATTCTCCTGAGGCGGCTAGGGCTGGGGACACATGGCGTTCAGGAGGTGCATATTTGGGGCTTTAGTGGCTTCTGTGTAGCGCTTCGGAAGCCTTGAAGGCCACGCACCCCCAATGACTTCGGCTGTGGACAACACGGCCAACCACTCTCCCCGCCAAAGAAACCCCTGATTCATGCCCAGTGCACGCCTTGTGCCTGGGGGCCCCAGGTCAACAGATGTGTTAGCCCAGGTGGTCTCAGACACTGACAAAGGCGTATTGAACAGAAAAGAAGGGGGAGAGATGGGCAAGATGGCTTTGGGCCTGGGGGAGGGCGGTGAGCTTGCTCTGGTGACCTGGAGACCTCTGCCCCCATCCAGCATCCTATCCTGGTGGGGTAGCAGCCACCACGGGTTCCAGGGCCAGAGAAGGGTACTTGGGGCTGAGGAAAGCCAGGGGACGGGGTCCAAGCCGCGCCAGGAGCCTGAACTGGATGGAGGTGGTAACTTCCCAGGCTGAAGATCCTCACGTGGTCCCGCAGGAGAGTAAGTCAGGGGCCTCCCAGGGGTCCAGGTGGGCAGCCCATCCCGTGAGCCTGAGGACCTCTCCCAGGGAAGCGTTCTGACTTTAAGGGCACACCAGGGCTCCAGGATCAACGTGGAAGCTTCTGTTCTTGCTTCTGTCCCCAGAGTGTCCCTTCATCTCGGGGAGCTCGCTTTGAACCCTCCTGATGCCAGAGCCAGATGGACCCAAAGGTAACTTACTGGTTTTCCTTAGAATGGCTGAGGCAGCCTTGCATTTTCAAAAGGAAGTTTGTTAGTATTGAAAAAGACAAACTGGAGATGACAGAAAATGCAGCTGTCTAATTTCTAAAGCAAGACTTCTGCTCTCACAGTCCTCCAGCTCCGGCCCGGGCCAGGGCAGCTGCGTGGCCCTCTGCCTGAGCTGGAGTCCCGGAGCCCCTGCCTGTCTCCACCTGCCATCATGCTCTGTGCTTTGGGGACATCATCTGGGACACACGACTCCAAGCCAAGACGCTTTTCTCTCCCTGCCACCCACCTGGCTCCTGCAGATGTCCCTTGTCCGGTTGGTTGAGGGACCCTGTGCTGGCAACAGTCCAGGGAGTGACCCTGTCCCTCCAGCCCAGAGCCTGGCAGTCTTCCCTCCTGTGGTACCGCAGCAGGGCCCCCGTCCTGAGAGGGCCTTCCTGGTCAGCCCTCCTCCGAGATCTCCAGCGACACCTCTGCCTATAGCCTCTCTGCGGCCACCACCTTCCCAGAGGGCACATGGCGCCAGGCAGAGGGCTGGTAGGTGCTCTCGTCGCTGGTGGAGGCCTGCCAGCCCTGGGTGAGGCCCAGCAGGGCCCGGCCCTGGCAGAGGAAGTTGGGGTTGGAAAAGCAGTAGAGCATGGGGTCCAGGGCACTGTTGAGGTAGGTGAAGGCCAGGGAGCCATGGGAGAGCTGCGAGCAGATGTCCAGGGTGCAGCAGGCGTGCAGGCGGAAGGCCACGATGGAAGCTTTGCCGAAGATGATACTGCACAAGATGCAGACTGCGTAGATGGCCACGACCGCGGCCAGCATGCGTACGGCCCTCCGCGGGCCTGCCTGCACGTCCGGGCCTCGGCGCCAGGTGGTGAGCATGATGTTCGTGATGGCAAAGAGGATGAGCGCCAGCGGCAGGAAGAATTCCAGCACGAACAGGGCCTGGTGCCAGGGCAGTGAGGCCGAGGGGCTCGTGCCCAGCTGGTAACTGAGGCAGGAGCGGCTGGAATCGGTGGTCGGGAACAGGTGCCCGTTGAGGAGCAGGATGCCCCCCCACAGTCACCCGGCCCCCCGGGCGGCTGCCCACACGGAGGCCCTGCTCAGCACGTGCTGAGGCTGCACCACCTTCAGGTAGCAGTCGAGTGAGACGGCCGCGAGGGAGACCGTGCTCGCTGAGCGGTTGGTGGCGACCATGAAGAGGTTGACTTTGCAGGCAGTGGCCCCGAAGCGCCAGGTCTCGTGGAGGAAGTAGTAGTCCACGCGAAGAGGCCGGTTGACGATCAGGAGAAAGTCGGCCACCACCAGGCTGACCAGGAACACAGTGTTGGATGTCCAGGGCCGCGCGTGGAAGCAGCAGAGGAAGAAGGCCAGGCTGTTCCCCACCAGGCCCAGGACAAATTCCACGCTCAGGACTGGCGCCAGGAAGGCAGACACCATCAGGGAGGAGGCCGGGTGGCAGGGAGCCGGGGCCTCTCCAGGTGACCCCAAGGCAGTGGTGAAGGCAGAGGGCGAGGAGGAGGGAGGGAGTGAGGAGGGAGAGAGGGAAGGAAGGGAAGAGGGAGAGCTCAGGTTATGAAATTCCATGGGCTGCTTGCGCCGTGGGTCTGAGAGACGTTTCTACCGTCATCCTACCCCCGCACGAGAGTGTTCAAGGATTAGTGCTTGCTATCAGCCGGCCACCGCGATGACTCAGTATCCTGGGGTTTTCCTCAGCATCCTCGCAGCCACTGAGAAACGCTGTGTTCCTATTTGCAGGCAAAGTGGAACCCTGCAGCCTGCCCTCCCTCCCTCCCCGCCTCCCCCGCATACCGAGTGGCCTGCGTGTGAGGTCTCTAAGCTCGGCCTCCGTTGGAATCTGCATTGCCCCTGGCAGAGGAGGATGCAGGGCTCATCAGGGTGAGTGGAGGCTCAGAGAAACCCTGAAGTGGGAGGAAGGCCCAGCTGGGGTGAGGTTGGGGAGAGTGTTCACAGCCCTGAGTGGTCAGACATTGGCCTGCCTGAAGGCAGGAGCTTGTCCTGGCAACTCAGAGCCCTCCGGTTCATGCAGACCACCCTGGACCCCTCCCACCCCATCATAGACGCAGACTGGGTGGCTGCCTCCCTGCCCCCACCAGCTCTGGCAGCAGGGACTGTGGAGCCAACAAGACATCGTCCTGGGAGAGGGAGGCGGGAGTCCAGTCAACACCCTGACCGTCGTGCTCACAGCCTGGTGAGAACAGCCTGCTGTACATCCGCCAGCCTGCTGTCGTTACTCCCAGATTCCTGATGCTTCCAAAGTCTGTGATGGTCCCAAGTCCACATCCGTGATGAAGTACATCCCACAGGCAGAGGGCTCCCCTGCCACGGCCTGGGGACATGGGGGCTTCTCCCACAAACAGAACAATCTTGAGAGTCCTCAAGGTTCCCTGCCACTGTCCACCCCACTTAGCCGGCCATCACCCAGTACTCCCTGCGGAGAGGGGAGTGGGGAGCTGTGGCTGGCTTCAGATAAGGTACGAGTCCTGCTCCCCTCTGCGTGGTATTCTCATGAGCCCATGGCACCAGGCCTGTGGGCAGAGATGAGGGCCCGGGGCTCCTGGTAACCTGGGACAGCACCAAGAGAGGCTGTGCTTCCAGGCTCCAGGATCTGACACGCCCCGCCCCCTTGCCTCCATGCCAAACGGCTGTGGTCAGCAGGGCGCTGCGTGCTGCCAACTCTGAGTCTCTGGGTTTCAGACGCAGTGGCCGTTGGCCCCTCTCCCACAGATCCTCCAGGGCTTTCCACTGCCCTGGGCTCCCGCTGGCCAAGGCTGAGGGCAGATAGGCCATAACCACGGGGTGCAGGCTGGTGGGACCACCAGACTGAGCTTTGAATACAGACAAGCCTGGGCTGGAAACAGAGCTGCCTGCTTTCCAAATCTCTCTGAGCCTCATCTGTAAAATGGGGTGCTGCCACCTTCTTGGAGAGTTGTAAGGATTAAATGAGGTCATATATGTGAAAACATCTAGCAAATTCCCTGGCACAGAGTCGGTGTTCAGAAAAACGAGAGATCTAACTTTCGTGATTTTCTGTCTTTGATTAGGCCCACGCTTGGCACTAGGGGGCCCTTCTCGTGGCCACGTGCACCCTGCCCAGGGGGCCTCCCTGGGACATTCGTGTGTTCTGTCCTCAGCTCCTGTACAGAGAAACACATCACTGCAGCCCGAGCACACGCCCAGCCTCTGCCCTCACTGCCCTGAACTGGTGGAAGCTTAGGGGGAGGCTGGTGGTGTTTCTTCATTGCCTGTAGGAGAGGAAATCCTCTAGAGCGGTAGGTGGGTGAAGGTCCCGACATCCCTCAGGGCCGGAAGTCCTTTCAGCAAAGTCAGGGTCTCCTTTGCCGTTGTCAGTGGAGGGGATCAAAGCAATGAGCCGGCAGGCTGGGGCGGGGGAGGCAGGGTTCAGACCCAGGTTTTCTGGAGGAAGCGCTGACTCTACCCAGGGACCTGTTTCATCCAGATCCAGCTTCAGTTCCCCCCACGTGCGACCCCTCACCAACTTCTCATTGAAGCCCCATGAAACCGAGCCCAGATCTCCCTCTGCAGGTTGCATGATTCGTCTCTACCCATTGCTGCGTCCCGGGCTCCCAGCACTCCTGGACCCCACGGGGGCCTGTACATAGCAGGGGGGAGAAGGGGGAGGAGGCCAGACAGCCCTCCCCCGCTGCTGCCAAGCTCCTGAACAGCTTTACGCCCCTCTGAAGGCCCATCACAATGTCTGTGTATTAACTGTGGTTAACTCCAGCTGGGGGGATTTTGTGTTTTTAGTATTTCTACGTTTTCTACAATGAGCACAAGTCACTTCAGTTACTGGGGAGAGAAACCTCAACAGATGCTATATTTTAAAGTTATGTAAAAAGAGTAAGTGAGAAAGAGAAAGAGGCAGAGGGACATCAGCTGTGCCGCAGGACAGGCATAGGAGCTCGCATGGAGGCGCCACACACAGAGCATGAGGGCTTCTCTACAAGCAGGGGGACCCGATCACAGACCCTCCACGAGGTCCACGGTCACCCAGCGCTCCAGATCTCCCTCCCCCCTGCACACGCACACAGTCATGGGAGCACCAGGTGTCTGGCAAAGATCACAGGCTGTGTGTGTGCAGACCCGGAGGTGCCCGTCTGTCAGGAAGCCTTTACTAAGGACCTTTTGGGCAGCAGGCAGGTGCTGTGCTGAGCCTGTGGACAGAGGGATGGAGAGGACCCTGGCCTCAGGGAGCAGTCCGCCCGGCAGAACCCTGCAGGGCAGTGGGCTGAAGGCTGTTAGGGGTGAAGGAGAGCTAGGCCCCCAGGAACCTGGCAATCCTGGAGAGGACAGGAGGAGGATGGATGGCAGTGATGTCCAGGACCCGGCCCAGGAGACGCTGAGTCACTCGGCAGCAGTGCACGTAGAAGTGGTGGGGCTGGGAGGGTTACTCGGCAGGGGTGGCGCTCGGGGGCACCCTGTGGCAGCTCTGGGCCCGCAGCATGAGGATAGGTCACCCCAGGGGCTTCTTGCGGGCAGGGTCCTGAGTCACAGACAGGGCCGTGGAGCCTTGCCCTCGTTCCCAGCTGTACCTGTGGCGACACAGGTGGGCGGGGCTCAGACAAGGCTGGGATCCCAGGGAAAGGTGGGCAGTCCCACAGTTGGGGGTAAATCCTCCCCGGGTACTCACGTGGTCCCAGCTGGCACCAGGAGGCTGTCATCGGGGGTCAGGCTCAGGCGCTGTCCTTCCATCGTCACCACCGAGGAGCCCTCCTAGGAAAGAGGAATAGGAGAAACAAATGGAGGCTGTCAGGCCGCGGCACCTGTCCGAGCGTCCCTGGGTCAGCCTTGGCAAGGAGGCCCGGGAGCCGGTCCGGGCTGTGGGCACCCCAGGAGCAGCTTGGTCCTCACGGGCAGGCAGGAGGCTGTGCCCCCCCCCCGCCCCCCCCCCCGGGCCCACTTGCCAACTGCCACAGCCACACGTCCACGTCCTGTCTCGGGCCTTCGCTGCTGCCTTGTCCACAGACCATCACCTGCGGGGAAGTGACACGGAGCTTTCCGGCACATCCTGCCTCACGTGGGAGATGGCCTTGAACCTGGCCCCGAGACACCAGGCCTGCGTGGGGCAGGGATGGGGCCCGCAACACAGCCTCATTTCCAGGTGCGGAGCAGACAGCTGGCCTTGGAGAGGAAGGCTGCCCAGGCCACAGGGCCCCCTGGCCACCTGCTGTTGGGGATCACACGTGCCTGCCCTCCACATCCACCTACATTTCTGGCGCCTCGGATGCACGACACAACTACTGCTGACCCATGTGGAGGCACGCCTACCAGGGGCACACGAGGCACGTGTGTGTACATGGCACAGTGCAGATGCACGTAGCACACACGCATGAACTCCCCAGAGGATGCCCACCTCCCTTCCCCGTGAGAGGTTAGGAGTCTGGCCTAAGGAGGAGGAGGAGGGAGGTGGGAGGGGATGAATGAGAGCGAGAGGGAGGCCGAGCACCTCTGACCTGCATCAGCTGGAACCCACAGCTGCTGTGCAGGCCACGCTCCCAGCGGCCCGGAGTGGGTGGGACTCAGTAGATGTTGGCTGGAGTGAACTGAAGCAGGGAGAAGGAGGGGTGTGAAAGAATGGGGTGGGAGGGGCGTGGTGGGGCGCGCCGGCTCTCACAGCCCTGTGTAAGCTCAGGGCTCGGCTGGCTGGGCCTTTTAGGGCAGGTTTGCATCCAGTGATCATCCCTCCACGGGGGTATCTAATTCAAACTCCAAGGGATGTACCAGTGGCAAACGGTAAAGCACAAGTGAACGTGAGCCTCCTGTCAGGTCTCCTCGTTGCCACACTTGCCCTCCTGATCCAGTCCTCACTCAGGCTACAGTGATCTTTCTGAAACACCACTGTAGCCTGGTCAGCCCCCTGCTCCCCGCTTCAGCACTTGGGTGAAGCTCTCTTGTTTCCAGGATTCGTCCTTGCCCCTTGCCCAGCCCAGGAGAGCTGCTAGCATGTGGGCACTGCCTGCTACTTTGGCCATCTACCAATTGTATCTGCTGCCCCCACTCCCCTGTCCTGGTTCCCCAACATCAGCTGTTTGCAATGTCAGCCTGTTTCAAGCCTCCATGCCTTTGCTCAGGCTTCTCCTTCACCTGGAATGGGCTCTCCATCTCCCTGTCTTCCTTTTGCAAACTCCTACAATAGCTTTAAAACTCAGCCTATATATCACCTCCTCCAGGAAGTCGTCCCTGACTTCCCTCACAGCTTGGTTCTTCCTTTATCCTCCTATGGCTTCCTGTAGCTTCTCTACCAAAGAATGTATCACATGATCGTGGCAATTGTTGATTAACTTCTCCATTTACTAGACCATACACTCTCTGAGACAGTGACTCTATCTTATTTTCCTACTAAAGCCTGAAACATAATAGGCACTCAATAAATGTTGAATGGAAGGAGGCAAGCCTTGTTTGGGTCTCTCTCTGTGCAACTCTCCACCCAACCCTCACCCCCAAATATCTCTTTCCCTTCTGGCTGCCAAGGCTATGATTGGCCAGAGGCCCAGGAAATCCTGGCAGGGAGATGACCCCAGACCCCCAGGAATCTCTCAGTGGATGCGGCAACCCCCTACTCCGAAGGCAAAGAAAGATTGCTGGGGACCACATAACCTCCATGGGCTTCCACTCACAGCAAAGCCATCATTCTCAGAGTCAGGGAGGAAACAAGAAGACCTATGCTTGTGTCCACAACCTCCAAGACTGGCATGTGAGTGTGTGTGTGTATGTGTGTGTCCATGTGTAATTAGTTCCCATCTCCCGGGGCTGCTGGGCAGATGCCCTGGGTGGCCCAGGGCTGTGTTACCTGGGTCTCATAGGTGTCTCCAAACAAGCTGAGGGGTATGCCAGCGTGCAGCTCCTTGCGGTGGCCAGCCAGCCAGGCCTCCAGCGACATGGGCTCCATGACGGACCGTGTGCTCAGGGGGAATGGCGGTTCCTTGAGCAGCTGGTCTGCACCCACAGCACAGCTGTGGTCAGCGTCCTCTGGCCCCGCCGGCCCCGCCCCAGAGGGCCCAGTTCCCAGGGGTCCCAGCTCCCAATGGCTGGAATGGGCTCTGGCTCCAGCTCAAGGACCAAGCAGCCATGGGGGGTACTATTTGGTGCCATCCTCTTGTGCCTGGGGTACAGGGCAGAGCACTCAAAGGGAGACTCCCTGCTTACCCAGAGCCAAGACCCGCCCTCCTCCGGAAAAGGAGGGAGGGGGAAGGGGAGAAAGATGGTTCCTAGTCGCCTTACCGGGGTTGGGTTTTCCTGTTCTGTGCTGCTCAGAGCTAAGGAACCTGCAGGCACAAAGGGGGAAGAGTAGTGGCTAGTGAGACGCGCGCGCACGCGCGCGCACACACACACACACACACTCATACACTCCGGGGTGCAGGAGCCCACACACACTCATGGTGCCCTCACACAATTTGTTGTATATCCACCATCCTTTCCCTCCCCTCCCCAGGGGGCTTTCCACCCTGGGGAGGGGCAGACTTTCTCCCTAAATCCTGGACTTGATAGCTCCAGGCTGGCAGGTACTGCCGAGGAGCACTGCTGGGCTGGGTCTGCTCTCCCCAGCCAGAGCATGGGGCCTCAGGAGAGCGAGGGGCAGGGGCTGGGCTGGGGGGCTCACTCCTGGATGATGGGGGCCAACTGTGTGCCGAGATCCTCGCAGTAGAACCACTTCTCAAACAGGACGTCAGTGGTGTCGCCTACGTAGTACCTGCCAGAACAAAAAGTGGGCACCCAGCTCCCCACCTGGACGTCCTCAGGGCAGCCTCCCTCGGGCCTGGCTCTGCTCGTGATTGGCCGGGCCCAGGCTGGCCCTACAGAGCTGACGGCCTGCTTCATCCTGTTAGCGCAATCTAGTGGCCGATGCACGCTCACCCACACTCGGCTCTCCCAGGAGCCCCCGTGTGGCCCCAACGTGGGTGGGCTATTACCGACCCCGTTCCCATAGCTCTTACTGGTTCCCCAAACTTGACCATTTACAAAGTAGATAGAACTCCGCGGTTCAGGGAGAAGCTGGGTAACTTGGCAGGGATTACACAGCCTCTAAGTGGCAGAAGCAGGGCAGACTGGAGACAGTCTTAGAAACACAGCATCAGTGACAAATGCTTTTCCAAAAGGGGAAGCTGAGGCTGAGCCTGATCGGGGCCCTAGTGTGCTGGCACTCTAGGTCAGAGCACGTGCTGAAGACGTCCCCCAGATGAGGGGGTCCTTCTTCTGGGGTCATGGATGGCTCTGAGAACTGGAGCAAAGCGCTGGGCCTCTTCTCTGGAGGAAGGTCCATACGCCTGTACACATAGCCTCTAGTAGACTCCCTGAGGCCCACCCAGGCCCGCAGCCCGGCCTGGCGTGCGGCTCCACTGGCCTGAGGAGCGCGGGACAGACCGGGGCTGGGCCTCAGGGCCCTGTGTATGCAGCACATCTACTGACTGAATGCCTAATCCCCAAGCTTAGCTCCCAGTGCCGGGCCAGCTCTGCTCTTCGGCTCCTCCTGAAAAAGAGAAGTGGTCCTGCTTATGGGCGATGGTTTGTAGACACACAGTGCATCCACCCTGCCTGACACCCTAAGTTCTATCCTGGGATGGAGCTGGCCACTGGAAAGCCTCATAACTGGACCTCGATGCCCTCCAGGAACTGCCTTCAGAGTGGCATTTTAATGTTGAGCCCCTGGCTTTTATTAAAGGTCAAAAGCAGCCAGATGAAATCTGTTATTGAATTTGCTGTAAAAGTGTTACTGAAGACGCCGTCCTCTCCATCACTGAAGACTCCCCATATAAAGCCCCATGTCAACAATTTATTTTCGAATTTAAGGCCAGGCAGCTATTTCTACAACAGACTATTCTGCAGTAGATTAGTATGCAGTCATTAACATGGCGTTTTTTTGCAAAGCATTGAATAGCATGAGAGATACTCATGAGTTTTTTTATGTAAAAAAAAAAAACAAAACTGAAACCCATGCTTGCAATAAGACTGCAATGTTGTAAGGTGTAGATATGCAGAGAAGAAAGATGAGATGGACATCTAAGTGCTTTGTTAGCTTTGATTGGCGGGATGACTTTTTTCCGCTTGTTTTCTCTTTATTTTGTTTTATTGACACATCATTCACACGCTATCCAATTTCCCTTTTACCTGGCAAGTCATTTTAATTTTGTTCATTTTGCTCTCTTGTACTTTTCCAGATTTCCAGATTGATCATGCATGACTTTGGTAATTAGGAAAAAAGGGAAGAATTTTTAAAATGTCCATTATAACACAAGATGTGGACATTTTTAAAATGTCCATTATAACAAAGTTTTCTGATTTCAGTAACTTGCTGGGAAATTCTAATTTTCTTAGTTAAAAAATAGCTTAGCTTTTGGAAAAATCTGGGTCCCCCTGAACCACAGGCTGAGTCCTCCTTTCAGAGGATAATAATCGGGTGACTGAATGGAACAAGATGGGAACTCTGTTCTAGAAAACTGCTATAGAAACAGAGCACCCATCTCTGCACCCATATTCGTCCCCTCCTTGGTGTTTACTCACACTCCCATCTAGGCTATCCCGGCCCTAACGTCATATTTCTCTATAATGCCAGCTCGGCCACTTTCTAGCAAACTCAACTTCCCCGGGCCCAGTTTCTTCATCTGTAAAGTACATAACGGTACCCACCGGATAGGATCGGTACCCACCGGATAGGATCATTGTGAGGGTTAAAGGAATAAATACACATAAAGCGGTGCCCAGCACACAGTAAGTGTTATTCAAACGTCAGGGCTGGGTGTGGAATGAGCTGGGGTAGAGAAACAAGAAGAGGGGCGCACTGGCAGAGACTCAGCTCTGGGGTGGGAGGCACTGTTCCGGGCTGCCCTGGGCCAGGTGGGTTTGACTTTGGCATCCATCCCCCTGCCCTTCCCCAGCAGACCTCAGTGCAGAAAGCACAGGTTCTGGGTCTTCCCTGGCGGTCCAGTGGTTAAGACTCCACGCTTCCACTGCAGGGGGCGTGGGTTCAATTCCTGGTCGGGGAACTAAGATCCCACATGTTCTGGGCCCAGCCAGAAGGTGTCAGGCTGATGGGCTCCCAGGCGGTCACAGAGAACACCCCGCCTCCCTGGCATCATCAGACCCACCCTCCCACCTACCCCAATCCCTCCCCATCAGCCAGCAAATGCAGGATCCCCATTGCCACCAACCCTCTCGGTGGCTGAGTGGCTTTCTTGGGTCTATCTAGGATCCTGCTGCTTCCCTCCCATCTCTGCGCCAGACCCCCAGACCAGGCCCATTTACCTGAGTGCATCTAGCTCCGTTTTCAGCCGCCTCCGCTCAATCACCAGCCCCACTGTGTTGGCAAACCTCTGTGGAGAGTGGGGGACCCCAGCGGGCAGGAGGAAGATCTGCAGGGGTGGGGACAAGGTGCCAGCCCCCCACGGAGGCCTCAGTGCTGCAGCGTCCCAGGCCTCCCCAGCTGACCACAGTCCAGCCCAGCCCCCTCTCTTCCAAACCTCCACCCGGGAACTAGAGGAGATGTCAGGCTGTGCTGAGATGGACAGCCTTGAGGAGGAAGTGCCTGAGGACGGGGCCAAGGCAGGCTGGGCAGGTAGGAGGGCAGGAAGAGGCTGGGAGCACAAGACCACCACAAAAGCCAGGAGAGGGGACATGCTGGGGTCCTGTTCTGGGGCCCAGCCTTACCTCTCCCTGCCGAATGACCACATCCCGGTGTCTCCCTTGCTCCAGGACTTGGAGAAGCATGTCGCCTTCCAGCTGGTAAAACACCTGTGGCAAAGGACAGCAGACAGGCTTGGACCCTCCCCAGTCCCTCTTCCAGGTCTTTGGCCTGAGTTCTGACCAGGAAACCTGAGGAACTTCCTGAAGGCCTCAGGGTTCATGAGCACCTTGGTCACTCTCACATGAGGCCCCAGCCTCCCCTGACACAGGCCACAGATAAAAGGGCTGGGGACACATGAGGATCATACCTTGACATTAAAGTGATGACCAAAGTACCCAGGACGTAACAGTTGGTGTCTGGCTTGAGGGCAGGAGGCTGGCTGAGACGCTTAGCGGACAATTCAGGGACCCATCAGCCAGGTAAGGAGAACTACCCATTCACTGCATCCTAGGGGCTGGGCGAGCACTTTCCTATACGGACAGGCTGTGTTTTATTGTGCTGCGCTTTATTGCGCTTCCCAGATACTGCGTTTCTTTTTTTAATTGAAGGTTTGTGGCAACCCTGCATTGAGCAAATCTATTGGTGCCATTTTCCCAACAGTATTATTTCTAAGTTAAGGTATGTATACTGTTTTTAGACATAATGCTATTGCACACTTAATAGACTACAGTATAGTGTAAACATAACTTTTACATGTAGTGGGAAACCAAAAAATTCATGTGACTCACTTTATTGCAATATTTGCTCTCTTTCAGTGGTCTGGAACCGAACCTGCAATATCTCTTAGGTATGCCTGTACATTATCAGAAATCTTTGTGACAACCTCCAAAAATATTATGAGCCCCATTCTGCAGAAAAGAAAAAAGGGAAACTGAGGCTCAGAGAGTGAAGCAACTTGCCTAAGGTCACACAGTTAGTCCTGGAGCAGCAGTTTGGACCTGAGTCTGAGTGTAGCTCTGGAGCCAGTGCTAGCTCCTCTGGCCACAGTGATGCCCTGGAATGGGGCTATGCTGGTCCAAATCCCTCTGGGGGTCGACTGGACACATAAATGGCCATGTAAATGGTGGACTTGATGCTGGAAGCTGGGATGAGTTGGGGGCTCTGGGGATGGAAGCACTCGCCCCCTGCTGTCTCCCTGGGGCGGGGAGCGGGTGCCGCAGGGCTCCTACCGCATTTTCTTATTCCATCCTAAGTCCCTAATTAACGTGTTTACTGAGATTACCCATGGCACTGGGAGGAGGAGGAGGAAGACACATTTTCTCTTTACCAGTCACACATTGCACGGGTGTTAAGAGCCCCAGCCAATAGCTGAAGAGGTGTTATTAGTAATAATTATTACTATCGTGTAAGGAGTTAGAGGAGATAGAGGTTCTTGTCCCAGAGTCTACTAAAAGAAATCAAGTGAGCTCAGGGAAACTAGAGAAATGTGGCTTTACAGTCTGACATGAGGACAAGCTGACACAACCCCTCTGAAGGGCAATGTGGCAAAGGGCAGGAAGAGCCTTCACAGCTCACACCCCTGTAAGGGTTTCTTGGGATGCAGGACCTTCCACGCTGAAACTGTCAAAGTCCAGGGAAAACCAGGACAGTTGGCAACCTTACAGCTTGTCCTAGTCATTCCATCTCTAGGAAAGTGGCTGCAGTGAATCAGAAATGCACCTGGCTCGGAACTTCCCTGGCGGTCCAGTGGTTAAGACTTTGCCTTCCAATGCAGGGAGTGCGGGGGTTCGATCCCTGGTCGGGGAGCTAAGATCCCACATGCCTTGCGGCCAAAAAACCAAAACATAAAAACAGAAGCAATATTGTAACAAATTCAATAAAGACTTTAAAAAAAATGGTCCACATAAAAAAAAAAATCTTAAGAAATGCACGTGCCTCATGGCCGACGTACATGGCTGTTTTATCACAGCACATGGTAATTAAAGGCATAGCATCCAGTGTCACCTGGCCCTCAGCTCGGCCAGGTCACCGTGTACTTTTGGCCAATTCAGTTAGCCTTTCTGTGCCTCATTTCCTCATTTATAAAATGACAGTATCTACTCAGAATGTTGCTGTGAAGTGTGCCCAGGATGCTGTACACAAAGGTACCCAGCACTTAGTTATTAATATTAGCTATTACTAGCTATTAATATTAGTGATGGAAGGGATAGCAAAAATAATGCTAATAATAGCAGTAGGAGAAATGGCACTATTTTATGATAGAGACAAAGTAGAGAACATTATGCAGCCATTAAAAACGATGTCTCTGAATAACCGTTAATAAAATGGGAAAATACTAAAGTTATCATATGAAAGCAAGATTCAGAGCTACACCCAGCAGGTTTCTAATTATGTAGCCATACATGTATAATCCAGGCAGTGTTCACCATGGCATCCCTGAGTGGTGGGATTATGAATGAGGTATACATTTACGTTTGTCTTTCCTATATTCTGCACGTTTTCTACAATAAACAATATTTACTTTTATTATTAAAAATAATTCATGCAAGTTATTTAAAACAAATAAGAAAAAACTTATCAGGCTCTTCTAGGGAGCAATTCTGCAAACTACCCCCAAACCCTCCTCAGCTGGGAGGAAGCCCCTATGTGTTTGTAGATGTGGGAGGTGTCCTTCCATGGTTATGGGGAGAGGAGGAAAGGCCTAGAGAATTCTAGGGAGGGGGCCATACCCCTTAGGCCCCACAAATATCAGGGAAAGCTGGAGTGGGCAGCAGGGCTGGAGTGATGGTCTGGGCCAAAGTCAAGCCCTTTCTGGGCAGGCTACAAGGTGTTAGTGGCCATTCAACAACTTAGAAAGAAATCTTAGAAAGTGGAATTTTAGAGGCCTGTCCTGTGATGAGGGACAGGCCTAGCCTGGAGCAGAGGTGCAGATCCTGAACAGCAGAAAATCCCAAACAGCCACGGGCAATCCAAAAGGAATGATGCTCTGTTTGGAAGTAAATGATGTTTGGGGCCTGTGGCTAACTAGAAGATGAACTGTACTGGCTGTTGAATCGAATCTGGCCTCCGCAGCCTGGAAAGGCCTTACAGGCAGGCGAGGGCAGAGAGGGGCTGAGGGTGCAGAGAACCCACGTGTATTAAGCACCTAAACCCTGTGCCAGGCTCTGTGCACATACCCTACCCATACTGCAACCTTCCACCGGCCAGGGGCCGGTGTCCCCCGTGAGCTGCGAGGAAACAGTCTCAGAGAGGTGATGTGATGGGCCCTGCCAAATCACATGGTTGGTAAGAGGCAGACTCCAGGTCCAGCTGACTCCCAGCCCAGGCTCCCTCGCACCTGTGTGCCCCAAGGGAAGGAGTCAGGTGACTGGAGTGTGTGTGGTGGGTAGAGCCCGGGCACCTGAAAGGCTGTCGCAGAGGCCTCAGTTCAGCCAGGAGGAGAATTTGGCTCAGTGACTCCCTTCCCTCACCAGGGAGGAGCCTGGCCCCTGGACTCTCCTCAGATTCAAGGACAGGCAGGGACAGAGAGGATGTTGACCCTCAGCCCTGTGGCTGCCAGGGCCTGTGGCTGGCACTCTCCCCCGCCGCAGGTAGGACCAAGCCATCACAGATTGATGGGAATTCCCAAATTCCTCCCAACCACCTGAGGGTCCCTCCAGAGTGGGGACACCTGCTCAAGCCAGCCCTCCTCACCCACCAGCGACCAGCTGAGTCAGGGTTTGGTTTCGGCCCCTAAGTGGATACCATCCACTTGGGGAGACCTTGAGGTGGGGCTGGGACAGAGGTGGTAGGGGGCAAGAAGGGGAGGAAGGAGGGAGGGAGACGGGAGAGGTGGGCACTGAGACCTGGGCTCACAGGGTGGAAGCCCCTGGAAGACAAGATGGGGGTCCTGAGGCTGACTGAGGCAGGCAGGAAAGACCCTGTGACCGGCCTCATCTCCCCCACTGGGGCCACTCCCAATCCAATCCCATCTTCTCTCTGTAGTTTTGATTTTCCTGCTGACTTTTTCCAGAGGAAAATGGCCTCCAGTGAGGTGTGTTGTGAGAAGTGGGTGGCGGGAGAGGGGCGGGGCCTAGGACGGGAAGAGGTGAGGGGCTGGCTGGCCTGGGGTCCTCCCCGCTCTGCCCTCACCCATGCCTTAGGTGCTTGGCAAATGCTTGTTAAGCGAGTGATTCTCCTATGTTCCCTCCAGTCCCCGGCTGTGGCTGAGACACCAGTGGTGGGGGGTGGAGGCTGGTGACCAAGCTGAACCCCGGACCTTGAACCCCAGCATTAGGCCCCCCATACTGAACCTTTGCCACCAGAGATTCTGATAGCTGGGAACCCATCTGTGTCTCTCAAAGGGGCCCATCTTTTTTTTTTGAGTTTACTTTTGTTTGTTTACCTTGGGGTTGATAGCACAGAAATACAGTTCAAAATTCAAGGTACAGAAGGGTATTTAGTACAAATTCCCCCTCCCACCTGCCCACCCCTCCATCAAATCGCTCCTAGCAACTGATGTGTCTTGTGCCCTCTAGATAAGGAGGGGGCCTCCCAGCCCTCTAGATAAGGAGGGGGTCTCACTTTGGAGGCCAATCTTGCATTACTCAGGTTTGGGGGTGAGGGGCCAGGGCATCCTCCCCCGGAGCATGGACGGCCTCTGTGCCTGGGGGCTGATGCCCAACAGCTGGAGCCTCTCACACCCGCAGAGGCTGGACTCTTTCCCGAGTTGTCAAGGGTGTCACTGGATGCCCACAACTTGGAGGCAGCAGTTTTACCCTGTGGTTTCAGTTGTGCCCCCTTCACCCATCAGTCATCTGACCACCCGCCTCTCTCATCCACAGGCTCTGGCCCTGGCAGGGGAAGTGTCCCCTCCCCCCAGGCTGGGTCGGTGCGGGGTTGGGGGGGAGGGGGGCAGTCTGCGGCCTACCTCCTCACCCTCCTCGATGTGGTAGTCCTTCCTGGTGTTGGGACCCCCGACGAACATGATTTTGAGCTGCTTCTGGTGCCTGCAGTGGATGAGAGGGGAGAGGTCCTGAACCAGCTCGTGGTTGTACAACCAGAAACTAACACAACCTTGTAAAGCGATTATGCTCCAATAAAGATATGAAAAAAAAATCCCACCTCATGGGGCTACTGGAGAATTAAATGAGAGGATGTGAAAACACTTGGCAGTCTCGGGCTTGTCAAGGTGTTAGTGATTAGGAGCTGTGTGGTTTGAGGAGCCGCCCTGCTGGAGATGTTCAGCGGACCCAGCAAACTCAGGACTGTGAACCCGGAGCTGGGGCGCACACGAGGCAGGGCCACCCAGGCGAATGAGGGGGAAGGAGGTGAAGGGTCCACAGCGGAGGGCCTCAGAGGTCTGCTGGAGGAAGACGGTCAGCCCTGTTGGGTGCTGGGGCAGAGGTGGCCAGGGAGGGCCTGGTGGGGGTCTGTGAGCGCCCAGCTGCAAAGCGGGGCCTGGGAAGAGCACCAAGTGGAGATCCCCCCGCAGGAGCTGACCCTCTGACTTCGCCCTCTGCCTGCAGCTTCCTGAACGGAGTGTGCGTGTACGACTGGGCTGTCCCCAGGCCTCCGTTCTACAATTGATTCTGGGGTATCCTCCCCACCCCCCAATTTCAGTGGGGGTTGGAGCGCTGTTTCTCAGCCCTGGGGGACAGGGCTGCCGTCTGGCATCGGCATCTCTTTAGTCTCCGTCACCCAGCCATCCTTAGACGTCAAGGCATCACGCAGTCACCAGAAAGAGGAACAGACGAAGGTGGTGAAACCCGGAACAGCCCGTCCTCACCCTTCCCTGAACATCACGAGAATGGCATCCCCCTTTCTGCAAGCTTCTGGGTTAACGAACTCCGAGCTGGAGGTTGAGGGGTGCAGATGGAGGAGAAGCGGGTGAGGACAGAGGGCAGGAGGGTGGGGGCGTGCGTGGGACTCACAGGAGCTGGTTGCAGACCGGGGGCAGGAAGGAGGCGCGGTTCTCCTGCACCCAAGCCTTCACTCTCACGGGGCTCTCCATGGTCCCCCAGGAGCCGCGCTCCAGAGCCGTGTGTTCCGCGCCGTCGGAGGGGCGCGCCTCTGCCCG
The DNA here is from genome assembly GCF_003676395.1 of Aethalodelphis obliquidens. Classification (NCBI taxonomy): domain Eukaryota; kingdom Metazoa; phylum Chordata; class Mammalia; order Artiodactyla; family Delphinidae; genus Aethalodelphis; species Aethalodelphis obliquidens. Next base: position 9,234,690 of record NW_020837956.1, on the reverse strand, counting down.
ACCGCCTATTGGCCGCCTGGTTAATCAGCATCCCGAGGGTCAAAGGGCGGGGCAACCACCCGTGACGCGCTGTGGCCCCTCTCGGACTTTGGTCTGGAGCCCCCGCGCGCTCCGCGCCGCCTGGTCCAGCCTCTCAGCACAGTCTGGGCGCCCCGCCCACCCGCGCCGGAGTAGGGCGCCCGATCCGGGCGTAAGTCACAGGATCGAGAAACTTCCTGGTCCCTTGTCCCCAGACTTTCCGCCTGGGCCCCAGAGAAACCCAAAGAAATCCTATGAGGGGGAGAAGGCGGGTTTGTAAACCAGAGCGCCTGAATACAGCGGTGCTGGCACTGGGTTGGGGCCTCAGTTTCCTCATCTGAAAACTGGGAATGTCTACACAGCCATCTCGGGGTTGCATAGCGGCCACCATAGGCCCCGATTGATGTTAGTCCCCTATCCTTTCACGAGGACAGAGGTCGGGCCAGGGTCCGCAGATTTCTTGGGGGCTGCTTGCTCGGCTCTACCTGTGGCTGGGTCGGGAGAGGACAGGAGGAGCAGCGGGGGGCGCAATGCTGGGAGCCCCGGACGCAAGACAGGTACTCGCTGCGCCGGGCTGGGGGGCGCCGTCCATTCACCTACGTTCGCAGGTGGCGGACAGAGCACCGACAAGGTGCCTGGCACTGTTCTCAGCTCCTTTCGTGTCTTGGGGGCATATTCAAGTCACACCACAATTTATGAGGAGTTTTACAGATGAAGAACCGGGCACTCGGACCTCAGGAATCTGCGATCCGGGGTGCGGAGGGCGGACAAACCTAATGGGCTAACGATTCCAGCCTGGGGTGAGAGGCGCTAACCCGGGACCCTCGGGGCGCAGGGAGACCCGATGCTTGCCTGTGTGGGTGCGGAGGAGGGGGAAGGACGATTGGACACCTGCTTTCTTCCCGACTCAGAATTCTTAGGAAGATTGCGCCTGTGTGTTGGAGGAGGGAGGTGAGGGTGGGGGAGAAGGAACATAGCTCAGACACCAGCATCCAGACTGTAGAGCTTAAGAAACTCGAAACCCCTCCGACTCCTGTCCCCCATCCCATCTTGGCCACTCCCTGCTGCCTGGGGTGGGCGGGTTTTCTCAGCACCCTCAGACACAGGGGCTCCTTGTGCAAATCAAAACCCAGTCAGACGAATTACTTTTATTAAGTAAAAACTGTATTTGAAGATAATACTTGCAGTCTGAATTAAAGATATTTTTTCATAGAAAAAAATCTGGAAGTGCCAAGATTTTGGCAAGTCATCTTTGAGTTATGATTTCTTCATATTTCTGCTTATCTGTATTTTCTAAATTTTCTGTAATAAATATATATTTTTTTGAAAAAATAAATTTTTTAGCTTGGAAAACAAAAACAAAAACCCCAGTCTGATAGCAAACAAGACTCCTGCCCTCCCCTGCTGGGATCCTCCTGTTTCCTCTTCACATACCCCTCCCCTCCCCCCTTCTCCCTCCTTTTTCTTTTTAGGTATTTATTTAGTTGTTTTTTTTTTTCTGAGCAATTTCTTTCTAGAATCTTGTTTGGCACCAAAATAACTCAAACCATATTCTTTGTCTTTCTCATCTACAAGTAATCAGAGGAAATGATTGGATGTTTGTTAAATGGATGGATGGGTGGGTGGGTGGATAAAGGCATGAATGACTTCCCACTACAAGGAAAAAAAACCTCCATGATTTCAGCCCAACAGATGTTCTGATATGTAGTTCAAAGAAAAGAATGACAGTTACCCTGCATTTTACTTTTTATTTTTTTAAACTTTTTATTTTATATTGGAGTATAGTTGATTAACAATGTTGTGTTAGTTTCAGGTGTACAGCAAAGCGATTCAGCTACACATATACATGTATCTCTTCTTTTTTAAATTCTTTTCCCGTTTAGGTTGTTGCATAATATTGAGCAGAGTTCCCTGTGCTATACAGTAGGTCCTTGTTGGTTATCCATTTTATTTTTATTTTTTTAAATTAATTTTTATTGGAGTATAGTTGCTTTACAATGTTGTGTTAGTTTCTGCTGTATAGCAAAGTGAATCAGTTATACGTATACATATATCCACTCTTCTTTAGATTTCCTTCCCATTTAGGTCACCACAAATCATTGAGTAGGGTTCCCTGTGCTAAACAATAGGTTCTCATTAGTTATCTGTTTTATACATAATAGTGTGTATATGTCAATCCCAATCTCCCAATTTGTCCCACCCCTCCACCTTCCCCCCTTGATAACCATAAGTTTGTTCTCTACATCTGTGACTCTATTTCTCCTTTGCCAATAAGTTCATCTGTACCACTTTTCTAGATTCCACAAATGCAATATTATACGATCTTTGTTTTTCTCTTTCTGACTTATTTCACTCTGTATGACAATGTCTAGGTCCATCCACGTCTCTGCAAATGGCACTACTTCGTTCCTTTTTATGGCTAATATTCCATTGTATACATGTACCACATTTTCTTTATCCGTTCCTCTGTCGATGGACATTTAGGTTGCTTCCATGTCCTGGTATTGTAATCAGTGCTGCAATGAACATCAGGTGCATGTATCTTTTCGAATTATGGTTTTCTCCAGATCTCTGCCTAGGTGTGGGATTACTGGGGCATATGGTAGCTCTATTTTTAGTTTTTTAAGGAACCTCCCTACTGTTCTCCACAGTGGCTGTACCAATTTACATTCCCACCAACAGTGTAGGAAGGTTCCCTTTTCTCCACACCCTCTCCAGTGTTTATTGTTTGTAGATTTTTTTTTTTTTTTTTTTTTTTTGCGGTATGCGGGCCTTTCACTGTTGTGGCCTCTCCCGTTGCGGAGCACAGGCTCCAGACGCACAGGCTCAGCGGCCATGGCTCACGGGCCCAGCCGCTCCGCGGCATGTGGGATCCTCCTGGACCGGGGCACAAACCCGTGTCCCTCGCATCGGCAGGCGGACTCTCAACCACTGCGCCACCAGGGAAGCCCAGCCCTGTAGATTTTTTGATGATGGCCATTCTGACCAGTGTGAGGTGGTACCTCATTGCAGTTTTGATTTGCATTTCTCTAATAATTAATCTTTTCATGTGTTTGTTGGCCATCTGTATGTCTTCTTTGGAGAAATGTCTATTTAGATCTTCCCCCCACTTTTTGATTGGGTTATTTGGTTATCCATTTAAAATATAGCAGTGTGTACATGTCAATCCCAAACTCCCTAACTATCCCTGCCCCCCACCCTTCCACCCTGCTAACCATCTCCAAAATTTACAAACAGCTCATGCAGCTTAAGATCATCAAAACAAACAACCCAATCCAAAAATGGGCAGAAGACCTAAATAGACATTTCTCCAAAGAAGACATACAGATGGCCAAGAGACATATGAAAAGATGCTGGGCACCATCTGACTCCAGTGTTCAGAAAGTCAACAATTCGAATTCTCTCTGGGTGTGCTGGCATTGTTTAGTCACAGCCACCCAGACTCCTTCCAGTTATTGACCCATGGGCTCCTTCTAGTTTCTGGCTCTTACCAGCTCACAGCAGCCAGCTCTCCTCTCTGCACACAGGAGCTCACGTGCAACGTGGAGCAAGAAGCAGTCGCTGCCCAAGGACCAAAGCTCATCAGAGCCTGTCCTGGTTGCTGGTGCCTGGCTCTGCTCTCCCCTGGATGGTGGTTGCCTGCCCAGGTCACTAAAGCCAGTAGATACTTCCAGGCTTCGCTGAGTCTGGCTGCTAACAGTCTGATCTCTTCAATCCGTCAACGGACAGAACTAGTTTCTCCAGCCGATCCCTATCCCAGCTCACCTTGGTCTGTCTCTGTCTGTCTCTCTGTCCCGCTTTCCCTCCCTTTCATATAATTAAGCAAATGTTTAAGAACAAACATGAATAGAAGGGCTAGGTCATGAACTGTACTGGTTATTTGGAAATCTGGGTTCTGGCCCTGATACCTCTTTATCTTGTATTATTGACAAGTCTGTTTGAAATTTTCTAGACATATGGTTGGTTTGAGGGGGTTTTTTTGTTTTGATTTTTGTTCAGCTATCATTTTGTTTTGTTTATTGTTTCTAATTTTATTGCATTGTGGTGAGTGAAGATGGTCTGTGTATTATTTTTGGGTGGGGATGTGTTAAGATTTCCTTTGCAGCTTAGTCTATGGTCAATTTTTGTGAATGTGTATTCTCTGCTTGGAATGTAGTTCTAAAGGTTTCTGTTAGCCTAACCTGCTGTGTTACATAAATTATCTCTTTTCTAGTTTATCAAGGTGCTCATGGGTGCAAATAACAGAGGCCCCAGTTAAACAATGGCTTAACCAAGAGAAAGTTAAAGACTTATATAACTGGATATGCAGAGGAAGAATGAGCTTGTGAACTAGTGGTGTCATAATAGACCCTGGTTCTTTCTGTTCCTCAGATCTGCTAACCGCAGCATCAGCTTCATCCCAAGGCTGATTCCCTGAGGGGTCAAGAGATGGAAACTATCCATAGCTTTTCTTTTAGATGAAGGGTTCTCAACCTTGGCACCACTGACATTTTGGGTGGATAATTTTTGTAGGGGGCTGTCCTTTGCATTGTAGGATGTTTAGCACATTCATGGCTTCTCCCCACTAGATGCCAGTATCTCTCCACGAGTTGGGACAACCAAAAATGTCTCCAGACATTGCCAAATGTCCCTGGGGGGCAAAATTGCCCCCAAGTGAGAACCAGGTGTGTTTACTGGCAATACAAGTTTCACATGCCCCAACCTGAACCAATTACTGGAGTGAAGGGAGAGATATTCTGATTGATTTATTCAAATTAAGATTTGTGCTTGAAACTGGAGGCAGAGTTGGCTTCCCCCAAAGTCTGTGGCCATGGGGGTGGGGTGGGATATTCACATAAAACTCTGCCTCATGACTGGGAGGTGGGAAATGATGCTTGGAAGGTAGTGAACCATGTCTACTACACCTGACTTACTAAGTTTTCTTTGACCCATTCCCCCCTCTACCTTCTAGTCCTATGTGTCTAGTGGTTATTATTTATTTATTTATTTATTTTGCGGTACGCGGGCCTCTCACTGTTGTGGCCTCTCCTGTTGCGGAGCACAGGCTCCGGACGCGCAGGCTCAGTGGCCATGGCCTACGGGCCCAGCTGCTCCGCGGCATGTGGGATCTTCCCGGACCAGGGCACGAACCCGTGTCCCCTGCATTGGCAGGCGGACTCTCAACCACTGCGCCACCAGGGAAGCCTTATATATATATGTATATATTTTTTTAATTTATTTTTAATTTTATTTATTTTTGCCTGTGCTGGGTCTTCGTTGCTGTGCGTGGGCTTTCTCTAGCTGTGGTGAGCAAGGGCTACTCTTCGTTGCGATGCACGGGCTTCTCATTGTGGTGGCTTCTTTTGTTGCGGAGCATGGGCTGTAGGTGCGCAGGCTTCAGTAGTTGCAGCACACGGGCTCAGTAGTTGCGGCACAAGGGCCCTAGAGCACGCGGGCTCAATAGTTGTTGCTCGCAGGCTCTAGAGAGCAGGCTCAGTAGTTGTGGCGCATGGGCTTAGTTGCTCTGCAGCATGTGGGATCTCCCCTGACCAGGGATTGAACCCATGTCCCCTGCATTGGCAGGTGCATTCTTAACCACTGCACCACCAGGAAAGTCCTAGTGGTTATTTTTTAAATACATGCATGTCTGTAAACTTGTAATTTCTAATGTGTACTGTTAATAAGCATCTGTATCGACCCCTAGAACAAGTCAAGGACAAAAGAATCTGGGCAAGATTTAACTTCCTGCTGGAACTCCCTACTGGCAACTTCTATGTTGATATTGTTTAGATTATTATTTAAAAGTTTTATACAGGCAAGAGTTAGATGTTTTTATATGTTTTTCTAATGTATTAACCAATTATTAAGCTACTGTCTCTCAGCTCCAAACTCACTTTCTATACTCTGCATTATAATGCAGGGCCTGGGATTCTGCAAACTCCATTTATGCTTTGTCAGCTGGTTCTGTTACCCCTGCAAAGTGGAGGTAATAGAGGGAGACTGCAGGGATGGAGGAAGGAGAGGGGACTTGCTCTTTCCTGGTTGCTTCCTGTCTCCTGGCTGCCTGTGGCTCCTGGGCTCATCACCTTGGCTTCTTCCCCTGGCAATTTCTAAATCCAATTTGCAATTTTTCCAGTTCTCGCAGAATCAGCTTTAAAGTGACCCCATCAGAGTTACCAGTTCCAGAAGCTGGCATGCCCTGTCAGAGGTCTGAGTTTCAATTCCGCAGAAGTCATCCTCCACTTTCCAAGGTTTAGTAATTCACCTTCTTCTTTGGTTCCCTCAGCCCTAGCGGGTATAACTGCTTCTTACAGTTGCTACTTCTGTGATACTGCAGATTTTTTTTTGACTTTTCAGTTACTAGTTAACAACTTTAAACCTAGTTAACAGTTCTCTGTATTACATTCTCTTTGTTAAACAACTGGCATGATTTCTGTCTCCTAATATACTTTTATAAGCTTAATTCTCTGTATTAAAAGATTTCTTTATGGTTGTGATTTGCAACTCAGGGAGGGTTAGGTTCTAAAATCGGGGCATCAAATAATAAAACGGATATACCCTCCAATATACTACTTCTCTAATGTGATCATAGTTGGCTGTTGGCCCTGGGATGGAGCCAGTAACTGCAGCTAAGACCCCACTGGACAGGGCAGGACAGGGCAGCTGAGAAGAACGCCCTGCAACTGCATGCTGGTCACTGTCAGCTTTTCAGGGCTCTCTGCAAATAGAGCAGGAAGTTTATGTCTCCCTGTCACCTCACAGGTGGAAAGTCCTCAGGGAGACATTCACAGGCCAGCTCTGCTATGAGCTTTCAGTTTGGCTTATATGTCTGCTACATTTCCATTTTTTTCTGGCTCCAGGGCCAGTGAGCTCTCCCCCCTCCCTTCCCTCCCTCCTTCCTCCCGTGGAGATAATATTCTTTAGCTTGCTGGTCTTCTTTTCCCTCTTTGCCAGGGACCATGAATGCTACTTCCCTTCAAATCACTCTGTGTTAGACACTTCCACTGCCCTCTTACCGCACCCCCCAACATCCTGTGGCATCCCCCTCATTCTTCCTAGCATGGATCTCACATGCCTTGGACAGGAGTGGACATATGTGGGCTCTTATGAGTCCAGGGCTGTGTGGACAGTGGCTAAGCTTGGCATTTCTTGTAGCCCAGGTGTCATGGCGGAATTCATACCTGCTACCTACAGATGAGGAAACTGAGAAATATCAGCCACTCCTACAGCTTAATTTTAAAAATGATCAAAAAAAAAATGATCAAAACCCAAAAAACAAAAAAGACAAAAACAAAACAACAAAATGATGGGTGAAAGATCTGAACAAACATTTCACAAAGATTCACAGATAGCCAACAAGCACGTCAAAAAATGCTCAACACCGTTAGTCATCAGGGATATATAAGTTAAACCTACAACGAGATACTATTACACACCCAGTAGAATGCCTAAAATTAAAAAGACTGCGAACACCAAGTGTTGACAAGGATACAGAGCAATTGGAATGATCAGCATTGCTGGTGGGAGTATAAAATGGCAAAACTACTTTGGAAATAAGGGTTTGGCAGTTTCTTACAAAACTAAACATAGAACTTCATCAAAATTAAAAACTTTTGTGCACCAAAGGACACTGTCAAGAGACTGAAAAGGCAACCCACAAAATGGGTCAAATATTTGTAAATAATATATCTAGTAAGGGATTAGTATTCAGAATATACAAAGAACTCATAAAATTCAACAACAAAAAAACAAGCAACTTAATTAAAATTGGGCAAAAGATTTTGAATAGACATTTACCCAAAGAAGATACACGAACGGTCAATAAGCACATGAAAAGATGCTCAACATCACTAATTATTAAGAAAATGAAGATAAAAACCACAATGAGATAGTACTTCACACCTGTTAGGATGACTATTACTAAAAAGAACCCCAAACAAACTGAAAATAAGTGTTGGTAAAGATGTGGATAAATTGGAATCCTTGTGCTTTACTGGTGGGAGTGTAAAACAGTGCAGCTGTTGTGAAACGCAGTATGATGGTTCCTCAAAAAATTAAACAGAATCACCATATGATGTGGCAATCCACTTTTGGGTATATATCCAAGAGAAGTGAAAGCACAACCTTGAACAGATATTTGTGCACCCATCTTCATAGCAGCATAATTCACAATAGCCAAAAGACGGAAGCAACCTAAGTGTCTATTGACTGATGAATGGATAAAAAAATGTGGTGTATACATACAATAGAAAAGGAATGAAATTTTGACACATGCTGCAACATGGATAAACCTTGAAAACATTATGCTACCTGAAATAAGCCAGACACAAAAGGATAAATGCTGGATTATTCCACTTATATGAGGTACCTAGAATAGTCAAACTTGTAGAAACAGAAAGTAGAATAAAGGTTACCAGAGGCTGAGGGAAGGGGGATGGAGAGTTTATTGTTTAATTGGTACTGATTTTCAGTTTGGGATGATGAAAAAGTTCTAGAGATGGATAGTGGTAACAGTTGCACAACAATATAAATGTACTTAATGCCACTGAATTGTACACTTTTTCTTTGGCTGCACTACCCAGCAGTCCCACTCCTGTATTTACTGAAAAGAAATTAAAACAAAAGGACTTGTATAAGAGTGCTCCTAGCAGCTTTGTTTATGATAGCTCGAAACAGGAAATAACCCAAGATGTCCATTAATAGGAGAACGGCTAAGCAACTGCAGTGTATACATGTAAAGAAATATTATTGAAGCCACTCAGTCAGTTGTTGGCTAAACAGAGATATGAACAAAGGTTGTTTTACTCCAGTTCCTTATCTTTCTTCAACCGCACAGGGTGAGTTTTCCTACTCACTCCAAAATTTTGACCTAAGGACAGCCCTGAATGTTACTGAAACTCCAGAGTTCCATAGGTGCCTCTGCTAAGACTCTTCCTTCCTCCTCTCAAAGGGAAGACCCCATCATTATCTGTGCTTAGTCTCTAAGACCTGTCATCCTGTACCCCATCTTCTCAGCAGGAGGGCTTTGGGCATTTATTTGGGTGCCCCAGCATACCTGGATCCCAGTTTTCATCTCTCTAGGGGTCGTAGTTCTATCTGGTCTTTCCCATATTTCAAGTTAGAACACTTTGGCCACCATCATGTGGGGTCTCTGTGAGCCCTGATTAGTGCCTCTCTTGAGGGTGACCCCTCATGGGTCTCTTTCTCCAAGGCGAACTGAGCACTGTACTCTGGAAGGGCATGGACTCCTGAGTCTTACCATCTGTATTTGAAAACTGGTCCTACCACTTACTTAGGTAACCCTACTGTGCCTCAGTTTCCTCATCTGTAAAAGAAAATACTACTACTACTTACTTCATAGGGTTGGCATGAGGATTAAATTAGTTAATAAGGTGTAAAGTTCTTAGAACCGTGCCGGGCACATGGTAAGTGCTGTGTAAGTGCGTTATTTTTTATCCACCTACCCCCATGTTCTCCATATTCTTTGAAAGATTTTGTTCTCATATGACAAGTGAAAGAAATAATTAGGATCCAGCCAGGATCCAGTCAGGAAGCGGAAACCACACCAGTACTTTGAACAGGGAAAATCCAACATGAAGAACTGTTGACAACCAGTTAACGGGGACTACCTACTAAGAGGGGTCAACGGGACTCTAAGGGACACAGGAATAACGGATAAAGGGAGCAGCCACTACCTCCAGAGGTGACACAGAAAACCCACGGAAGGATAAACTCGCTCCCTGCCACAGCTGAGGCTCAGAACTCACGGGTGGGGGCGTGGCGGGAGAAGTTTGCTGAGGAGCTGCAGGCTGGGGCTGGCGAGCAGGAAACGGTGATGGCCGAGCCTGACCGGAAGCGGCAGCTGTGCAGTAGAAGCCGGAAGCAAAGCCCTGGCAAGAGGGGGAGAAGGCCCTTCAGTGTTCTGCGGACGCCTCCCCCTGACGCAGCGCGAGCGTGGTGCTGGCTGGCACGATCGCAGGGCAGGGCAGAGACGGTGTACTTGGAGCTGAAGAAGCACCAAGTTCACAACAGGCGCACACCCCGTCAACGTCCTCATAATTAAACGACGTTTAACTGGGAGTGGTTCCTGTTTATGTTTCATGTGCTGATAGCGGTACGAAGGGGGCTGTGGTTAGGGCAGTCCCGTGCTCCCGGCGGTCCGCTGTAGTCACTAGTCGTGCCCGTTGAGCCCTATTATTACAGCCACCCACCCCTACGCCCCTCTCTCTCAGAAATGTCCCTGTTGGGAGGATGAAGTGTGTGGTCATGTAGACAATAGTATTCCCACGGATAGTCGCCAGAGACACAATAAATACACACAAACAAACTTGCTTGAAGACAGCCCAGGTGTGGAGAAGCCACAAGATTCAGGGAGAAGACAAGGGCACTGAGGTGAGCGTGGCGGCCTGATTCCCCCTTGCAGCGCTGGCCGGTTTGGAGGTGGCAGAAACTAAGAGGCTGAAAAGCCGAACCAAAAGCAATAGTTCTCAAGGGTAATATGTGATTTTAAAAATGTACATCTGAGTCTGTCTAAAAGAGCTCTTTTAATAAGCATAAAGTAAGTCTGACATGCAAGCACAGTGTCATTGTTAAAACGGCAGCATCTTTCTTATCGCTACGTAAAGTAATGGCACATTTTACAGGTTATGGCCACTTAGGTTTGATGAAATACAGTCTATTTGTTCCTACGGTATACTTGTTCCCACGTACAGTGTCTCTAGGAGAGATTCCTAGAGGTGGAACTGCTGGGTCAAAGGTCATATATTTGATAGATTCTACTAAACTGACTTAAAAACAAACAAACAAACAAAAACCCTGAACAGTGTCCATTTCCTCACACTCTCCTCAACACTGAATGTTACCAATCTTTAAAGACTTTTTCTCCTCTGACAGGCTCTCACCATGTCCTCATTTCAGCTTCAGTCCAGAGTGAAGGGAATCTGTGATTCCCAAAGTATCATCATGTTCCACTCCTATGTGTAATTGGTTCAAATCTGCATCATACTTTCCTAGAGTTTGGGCCTTAAGACCTACGCATCTTTCTCCTCCTAAGGGAAAATAAAGGGTCATTTCTCCACGTGGTGCTGGTGAGGATCATGGACTATTAGGATAGGAAGGGATCTTAGACACTGCCAAATCCTAGGAGTTCTGAAAGACATTCAAGACGGTCTTCACTGTTACAGGTGGCAGAGTATCTTTTCAATTTCTACTTAGAAAAGTAATAATTAAAATAATTCTTCAGACAACCTCTTGCCCCATCAACATGCGATCACTTGGGGAGCGTCTCAGTGCCTGTTGACCAGCACCTGCAGTGGTCCCTGCATACAAGAAGTGTGCGTATGACTCAGCTGAAGAGGTGGGTCGTAGGTGACTTGTGACTCCTCTACAGCAACTTTTAAAAGTCATATACTGCTTCATATACAGCCATAATGGAACGCTGGCTAAACACATAAAAAGTTTGCTGAAATAAAGTAAAAGAAGACCATATACTGAAAATTCTACAAATTTGGTTCAAGATGATATTCATTTACTAAACGTGCAAATTGCATTCTGCTAATCAAAATATCTTGTATGTCAGAAACAAAAGCCCAAAAGAGAAAATATAGTGATCATTATATCCAATTTGGTCTTTCGTTATTAGGGATGAAGACCAACCATACCCTCTTCATGTTATTTGCAGAATGGTGCTTACATATAGCAGCCAGAACCCTTCTGTTTTAGCTCATCATTTAGACACAAAACCATGAAAGGAATAAAAATAAACCAGTTTTTTAAAGTGCAAAAAGCACAAATTCTAAACATTCGTTTAGGAAAGCAGTTTGTGTCTATTTTTGATGCTACAATGAGTCATTAAATTTCATACATTTTAATATACATTTGTCCTAAGACCAATATGATATATGTTCTTTTAAAAGTTATTGTTAACAAAGCATGCTTTTCCCTTACATAATTAAAGTAAATTAAACATTTTGCATTACATGGTAAATGGAAGAAGGTTGAGACTAGTCTTATTACAGTATGGGTATTACTCAAGATTATTTTAACATTATACATATATCTAAAATAGGTTTTATTTTAAAAATCACTTCTTTATTACACATCACACAAATTATTAAATGCTTAAATAATTGCAAGTTGTTATCAAGAGTATACATGGTAAAAGGCATTCTCCAGTTAAGCTAGAAAGCTCTTATCTGGTCTAGATCCCTCAGTTTATAAATGAGGAAACTGAGGCCCAGAAAGGGTAAGAGATTTACTTAAGGTCACAGAGCCAGGGAGGGCCTCAGACTCACTCTTAGTTCTTTGCTCTTCAGGGTGAGTGTGTATGAGGTTAAGTGATTTGAAGTTCTCAGTATACTTGTTCTTGCTGAAAAATCTCTCTGGTGGCAGAGATTCTGACACTGCCCCCTCTAGGTTCAACATTGCCCTCACTCCTCCCTTAGAGCCCCAATTTCCTTGGGGACTAAGCTATTTTAGTTCCCAAAGGCTGTATCAGATGCTGCCTTCCCTTCCCATGCAACCAGGGTCAGTCAGTATCTGCTGAACCAATACTGTTAAGGAGTAAGTCCATGAAAGCGGAGAGTGGGAAGGGAAGCTGGACCACCAGGGGCCATTTTTTTTTTTTTTTTCCAGGGGCCATTTTTGCTGCTTATAGTTCACCAGGCAGATTCTACCTGAGGGATTCAGGAGGGAGAAAGAGCAGACTCGGCAGATGCTACTGGATTTGAGAAGACGCTGTGTATGAGTCTACAACTTACTTTCTTGTCTTTCAGGAAATTAACCCCTTTCAATTTAGGGGGAAAAATTATTCCCACCTGGGGGCAAATCATGCATTTACTTTTGGAACTTGTTCCATCTTTTGGGAGGGACTTATTTCAAAGGCTCACTCTCTGCTGCCCTTGATTTACCAAGGACTTGCCAAAGCACGCTCCAAGGAGCCCTAATCCTGGTGTGTTGTAAACAGCTCTGCATCCCACCATCTGCCTAGTACCTGATGGGATCTTGCAAGGGTGTTGACCATCCCCCTTCTGAGCTCTTGCTCTGGATGTGTGTCTCTCACAGTTTACAAACCACCAGGAGAGGCTCGCCTATCTCCTTTCTCTGGGTGCACAACCCAGTCTGTACAAAGCAATGAACTTCCTTAAAACACCTTCAGGAGGCCTCTGCCTTAAACAGAACCTGTGCTTGTCTCATCATCTGCCTGATCTCTCTAATCTCTTCTGCTCCAATTTCAAGGCTCTTCTACAATCGTACTCTCGACCTCATCACCTGAACACAACCTGTTAATGTGGGTTAGTCACCATCAAGGTGATTATGCATGATCTTTATTCTGCCCCCATCACTTGCTCATACTGGTTCTGAAATCTATTGACATGGTGCTCTGTTGTTTACTCTTCTGGCTCTCCCAGGAAAGCAGAGGTCACCGGAACAGGGTGACCAACATGCCAACAGAGGCCCAGGAGACAATCGACTGATGCAACGCCAGAGGAAGAGAGGGAGGGGGGAGGGGGGCATTTTGTGGAGGAGGCTACAGCTACCCTCCCAGAGGGATGCAGGTTCCTAGCAGAGTTATCAGTCAAGGGCAGTAGGCACAGTGCCTAGAGCCCCCCAAATGTTTACATTTTAATTTTTTTTTGAAATCATAAATATAATAATGAATGTAACAATAAATCCAGCCTGGATTATATTTGTGGTTTGTAGTAGCAAAATATAATTTTAAAAAATTTTTGTTGTTTTGATGGACAAAGTGGCCCACGAAGACAAAAGTGTGTAAGGCACAGGACAGTCATAATTCGGCCCTGGGTACGGTTTACACTTTCTGGTTTTAAAAAAAGAAATGGATATCCAGATATTTGTAGGGGACCTCTTGTTTTTAAATATTAGGAACTCGCTTTAAAATTAAACAAAACATACACGTCGTGGCCCAACAAAACACGTGGAGCTTAGCTTGCACCCTCTTGAAGGCCTGGGCTATCACCGTGTCCCCAGAATGCCCGTGGTTGGACACGATCCGAGCACCCCGCTCAGGATGTAAGAAGGGGCAGCAGAAAGCCTTCGGGGCAGGACAAGGGTCTGACGGTTAAATCTCTGCCCGGCCCGGTCTTGGAAGCTCGGTCGCCACTCCGGCCCAGGCGCTCCCTGGCTGCCCGACCGGCAGGCGCGGGCTTTGCTCATTCACGGGTTTTCCCGCTTCTGCCGACTTCCAGGGCGGCGCGGGGGGTAGGGGGGTGGGCTCCTCCAGCTCACCGGTCACGCGGGGGCGCGGGTCAGAGGCGACTGTCCAGGGCATCTCCCCGCTCGGCCCCACCCCTCGGAACAAGGCCCGCCCGCCGGCCGCAGCCCGGTTCCCGGACTAGGCCTGCTTCTCGCAGGGCCTGCTCCTGGGAGGCGAAACTCCACACTGAGGGCGCGGAGGTGGTTTCAGACCGCAGCGCCCGGGCTCCTCCTCCCGCGCTACCCAGGGAGGCGGGCTGTGCTCTTTTCAAGGTCCCGCCAAAGGGCCCCGCCCTCCCGGAGGGAGACCTAGCAGCCTTCCTTCCTACGCCAGGCCGGGGACCGCCGGACCGGAAGCTGCGGGGTCTCGGGGCCCCGGTTCGTTCTCGCCTAGCCGCAAGCCGCGGGTGCGCATGCTCCGCGAAGGCCCGCACAGGGCCCGGGTGAACCCTGATAGAGCCATCGCGAGGCGGGGTAAGCGGAGCTCCAGTGGCGCAATCGGTTAGCGCGCGGTACTTATACAGCAGTACATGCAGAGCAATGCCGAGGTTGTGAGTTCGAGCCTCACCTGGAGCATGACCCTTTTGGATACCCGCACCCCCCTTTTACCCCCTTGCTCAAGGGAACGAGTCAGTCTCTCTTTAGTCTCCTCAGTTCCTGTCTCTCACTGCTCTGCTTGCACGTCCTGCTTCGCTGCAGGCAGGAAGCCGCTCTCCTTGGCGCCTCACTCGCTTTCCAAGCTACTTGTTGCCCCCGCGCAGTGCACCGTCCAGCCGCCCGAACCCGTACGTTTACCTGCTGCTCCCTCTTCCTAGGCATTTCCTTTAACGGCAGTCCCGGGTCCCGGTACCGGGGATGAGGACGGGAAGTCCCGGGGCGCTGCACCGGTGATGGGACCCTACCTGGGCCTCGTCATCGAAAATTCCAGGCGCCCTCTCTACGGGGCGTGCCCGAGTTCCCGGCGCCGGTTCCCTGCTGCTGCCCCTCACCCAGGGCCGGGAGCGGCGTGGTGAGCGCTGGCTGTCGGGGCCCGAGCGGGGCAACCGCTCCCGCGAGCTGGGGCCCGAGGCCCAGCGCAGGGCCTCAAGTGAAGCAGTCGCTCTCCTCCTTTTTAACTATGGGTTGGCCAAAAAGTTCGTTCGGGTTCTTCCGTAACATCGTTACCAAAACCGCGAACGAAAACCCGAACGAACTTTTTGGCCAACTCAATGCTGATAACTGGTCGTTGCCGCCTTCCCGCGATCTGCAGAACCCCTAGACCGCGGGCCCTTCTCCCTTACCCAGGCCTCGAGGCCTCCCTGGGCGGATTTGCAGTTTGGGAAAAGTGCCTGGGCGTTTCCCTCCCCCTATCTGTGCCCCTGCTCCCCGGTGTCAGTCAGGAGTGGTGGAATTCGCTGGCAGACGGGAGAACAGACGTTTTCTAGGGATATCCTTTCCTGCCTGCTGCACACCCCAGGTTCAGAAGTCCCCCCGGGGAGCAGGAAATATGCCAGCTGGGTTTTGAAATCTTCCAGCACGCGAACATTCTGAGGCAGGGGGGCCGCTTTGTCAGGGGGTGGACGGATGCCCCACATCCTCAGGAGGTGGGGCGAAGTAGGGAGCAAGCTTAGTTGGGGTGAGAGGCCTCCCGGACGTGTTCTCCCGAAAGAGTGGTTTCAGCTGTTTTTATGGGCGTGCTAGGAGTTAACTCCTGGGATGGAAATACTACCAGGAGCGGTGAGAAGCAAGACCTAGAAAGCTCGGAGGTAGTGGGTGGAAGGTGGAGCTCTTCTTGTCTGTCTCCTCGGCTGCTAATCCCAGCCCCAGATTCCGAAAGGGGAGCCCCATGCCTCCTGAAATGTGAGAAAATCCTTCCACCTCACCCAACCTGGCTGCCAGTTCCTCGCTGAACCGGATCTTTTCGCTCACAGGCTCATCCTCAGCAGATGGTTGAGTGCTCCCCTTTAGAATTCTAGCCAGCCTGGAAGCAAACATCTATCCCCAACCCCCACCAAAAAAAGTTTGCTTAATTTTTTTTAAAAAACAGGTTTATCGAGATATAATTTGTATACCCTACAATTCACCCATTTAAAATGTACAATTCAACGAATTTTAGTACATTCACAGATATGTGCAACCATCACCACAGTCAATTTTAGAACATTTTCATCAACTCGATAGAAAATCCTGTATCCTTTAACTATCACCTCACCCTACCCCTAAATAACCACTAATCTACTTTCTGTATCTACATTTACCTATTCTGGACTTTCATATGAATGGAATCATGTAGTATGTGGTCTTTTGTGACTGGCTTCTTTCAGTTATCCTGATGTTTTCAGGATTCATCCACATCCTACCTTGTATTGGTGCTTCATTTCTTTTTTATGGCTGAATAATATTCCATTACATGGATTCTTCCCAATTTTGAACAATGGAGAAAAGGTTGGCATTTTAAAAACATTTGCTGAAAA
This sequence comes from Aethalodelphis obliquidens, assembly GCF_003676395.1. NCBI lineage: Eukaryota > Metazoa > Chordata > Mammalia > Artiodactyla > Delphinidae > Aethalodelphis > Aethalodelphis obliquidens. The sequence goes on along the minus strand of NW_020837956.1, from coordinate 9,218,026 downwards.
CTGCTTTTTAAAAGGGAATTCATTTTAAAATGTACAAAGCATAGAAACAGTCACCCTTGCCAAGTGTATGTTTTTAACCTTGAGAGGTTATCACTGCAAGAACTGGTAAGATATTTCCAAGAGCTCAGCCAAGAGCTGAGCACGGAGCAGTTTCCTCACGTGGACAGAAATGCATGAATGAAAGATCATTCTGCCCAACTCCCTATCCATGTTGGAGTCCCTTCTGCAAAACCCTAGCTCCTATTTGAAAAGTTCTAGCATCAAAATGTCATTTCTTCACAAGATGATGCATTCCACTTTCTGTCAACTCTCATGGTTAGAACATTCTTCCTCTTAAATATTGTTTCTGTCCCTATAGGTTATTGCTGGAATGGTGGTGGTTTGGGGAACTCTTTTTTGGTGAGACGGTCAAGTGGGAAGGTAAGAAGCTAAATTATCAATAGTTGCCCTTGCTCTATTTAATCTGGAAATCACCAGATAGATTATTAGTGGATTACAAACAAACAGACCACTGGCAGATTTGTAGATCAATGTCTTAATGTGAGGTTGATAGGATTTTTAAAGGTTGTGATGGGTGATAAAGATCAAATCAGAAAATTATGGGAACATGCTATAAAAACCATAAAGTACTCCATATACAGGTGTAAGGAGGTGGCATTCCTGTCACCACAAAACTAGTGGATTAGGCCTATATGCAATGTATGGTGGCTTTAAGGAGGAAGACGGGTAAATATGAGGTGGATGAACCCAGAAGGTAGGTTGAAGTTATAGCTGAACAGCTGTAGACGTCTAGCAGGAGACAAGCCTGACCTACCTACCCGTTGAAATCCGTTGAACTCTATTGAACTATGCACACAGGTTGACATTAGCTTTGTAGATGGCTTTGGATGGGCTTATTAAAACTGTGTGTGATACAGAGCTGGAAGGGAGTGCAAATTCAGTAGAATTTCGAGGAAGAGTGGAGCCAATCCAGGGACAAATATTTCTGACAAATGACAAGATGCAATTTGATGGAGATAACTGTAAGCCTGTGTTCAGTTCTGAGTTCAGTGTGGGGCGTGCCTGGCTTGACAGCTGTTTGCATACAAAGGATTTAGGCATTTCGGATATGCACAACCTCAGTTGTCCTGGCCGTGTGATTCAACTGTTAAGAATGTCAGCCAATTATTAATGCATTACTATATAATGCATTACATGATGTGGTGTCAGAGATGACAAAACAACAGCCTGTGGAACAAATTTAGCCTCCAGACAGGTTTTGTTTGGCTTTCTAGCACTGACTTGCGAGTGTTTAAATTTTTAAAAATCATTTGCCTGCATATTGGGAGGTTTTACTGAAATGCCTAGATTTCAAGTTTCTAATGAAAAATTAGAAGACTTGGCCATCTCGGGCCCTTATTCCCACATGGCAACAATTGGCTGCCCCCTTTGGATGGGCAGGTGATTTTTCGTTTGCTGTGGTCCTACCACTCTCCATTAATCCTCGCAGAGGTGGGTACCAGCTGCTTGCTTTGCTGTTTTCTTAACCCCTGACTCATTTCTCTCATTTGTGACCTACGTCGACTGTGTGGATCAAGATAGGGAATACTCATGTTGAAGTCAGCCTGAGGGCTGTGACCTGGGTGAACACAGCCCATTTAAAATTCAACAAAACAAAACTCCAGTTCTTTGTTATGGAAAATTTCAAACATACCCAAAATAGAGAAAATAGTATATTTAACCACCCTGTATCCATCCATCACTACTTTCAAGAATTGTCAACGTTATTTCATCTATCTCGTTCTCACAACATTCTCCCCTACCCTAGCACTGTCACCAGAATATTTTAAAGGAAACCCCAGCTATGGTTTAATTTAACTTGTAAATACCTCAGTATGTATACCCAACAGGTAACCACTTTTAAAAAGAGCATAACCATAGTACCATTAGCACACCTAACAAGAGTAATAATAGAAACTCTGCATCATCTAACACCTCGTCTGTGTTCAGATGTCCACACTTATCTCTGAAAGATATTTTTCTGGTTGGTTGGTTTGAATCGAGATCCAAACAAGGTCCATACATTACATTCGATCAATGTATCTTTTAAATTTCTTACCAATTACCCACTCCCTTTTTTGATATTTATTGATCTATAGAATCTCCCACAGGATTTGGCTAATTCCATCCTCAAGGAATCCTTTCCCAAGTTCTTCAGTCCCCCCGACAATTAGATCTAGAAGCTTGGTAATATTAAGATGCAATTTTTTCTTTTTGCAAAAATAGATTGTAGGTGGTACTATATACTATTGTATCACAAGAGAGAAAGTACATAATGTCTGGTTGTTCCACTTTTACTGATGTTAATTTTACTGGTGATTTCAGATGTGGTCAGCCTGGTCCATCCATTACAAAATGCCACATCAGCCTCTAACCTAATGGTTTTAGCATCTGTTGATGCTCCTTGTCTAGATTTATTATTGTATTAAGGATTACTCAACAAGGGTTTTCTAATTCAATTATTCCTTCTGTATTTGTAACTGTCATTCTTAAAAACCCCCTTTTTCCATCGACTGTTTGGTTTTCTTAAAGCACAATTCACATAGAAAAGACCAGGTAATATTCCTGGACTCTTTTCCTTTTTCTGCTAGTCTTTAGAATAATGAACTGATGCTCTAACAACTCCCAAAGGTGACCAATTAGTTTTTTTTAATTTTACAGCTTTTTTTTTTTAAAGTATTTGACATACAAGGAACTGCCTGAATGATGCTGAGTAGCTTTTCTAGTGCTTATTAGATATTCAGATATCTTCTTTGGTGAATTGTCCATTCAAATCTTTTGTCTGTCTTTTATTGGGTTGTTTGTCTTTTCATTATTGAGTTATAAGAGTTTTTGTCTATTCTAGATATAATTCCTATGTTGGATATATGTTTTGTAAATAATTTCTCCCAGTTTGTGGTTTGAATTTTCATTTTCTTAATGGTGTCTGTTGAAAAGCAAACTTTTAAATTTTGATAGAGTTCAATTTATACAATTTTTTTCCATTATGGATGATACTTTTGGTGTTATATCTAAGAAATTTTTGCCTAACCCAATGTCACCAAGATTTTATTCTATGTTTTAGCTCTTACATTTAGGAGTTAACATTTGTATATGATGTGAGTTAGAGGTCTAAGTTTTTCTTTTTTTGTAAATGGATATCCAGTTCTGGCACCATTTGTTGAAAAGCCTATCCTTTCCTGATTGAATTGCCTTGACACATTGTCAAAAATGAATTGACCTTAGCTGTGTTGGTCTTTTGTTGGACTCTCATTCTATTCTGTTGAGCTATATGTCAGTGTGGTGTTATGTGTGGATTACTATAATCATATAATTTGTATGAATCATGATTCAATTATATGATTATAGTAATCCACACATAACGCTATATATATATGTATATATATATAAATAAACTTTAGGGCCAGTTTGCCAATTTCTATGAAAATATCCTGGGAGTTTTACAAGAATTCTGTTGAAGGTATTGATCCATTTGAGGAGAATTGCCTCTTTAACAATATTGACTCTTCTGATTCTATAAGCAAGTTATACACGTCTCCACTTATTTAGGGCTTTAATTTCTTTAAGCAATGTTTTGTTGTTTTCAGTATTGAAATGTTGTATTATTTCTTCCTTAAATATTTGGCAGGATTCACTGGTGAAGCACTGTGGGCCTGCAGTTTTCTTTGTAGGAAGTTTTCTCTTTAAAACCCTACAAATTGAATTTCTTTAATAGATTTGGGGGTTATGCAAGTTACCTATTTATTCTTGAGTGAGCTTTGGTACTTTGTGTCTTTCAAGAAATTTGTGTATTTCGTTAAAGTTATTGAATTTATTAGCATAAAGTTATTCATAATATTCCCTTCTTGTCTTTAGGATCTGTAGTGCTTTCCCCTCTAATTTCTGATATTAGTAATTTATGGTTCCCTCCCCACCCCGATCAGTCTCAGAAGATGTTTTCCACTTTTATTTATCTTTTCAAATATCCAGTTTTGGGTTTCATTGGTTTTTCTTTATTGTCTTCCTGCTTTTCATCTGATTCTGATGCACTGGAGAATGTATACTGTGCTGCTGCTGGACAGTGTGCTCTGTCAATGTCAATTATATCAAGTTGGTTTATAGGCCTCTTCAAGCCTTCTGTACCGTTGATTTTTCTGCCTGCTTGTTCTGTCTGTCACTGAGAGAAGGGCATGAAAATAACCAACTGCAATGATAGGTTTTTCTATCTTTTAGTTTTATCTTTTCCTCCTTCATGTTGCTGGAAGCTCTGTTATTGGCTGTATACATGTTTAGGACTGTTATGTTCTCTTTTTTTTTAAAAAAATTATTTTTATTGGGCTTCCCTGGTGGCGAAGTGGTTGAGAGTCCGCCTGCCGATGCAGGGGGCACAGGTTCGTGCCCCGGTCCAGGAAGATCCCACATGCCGCAGAGCGGCTGGGCCCGTGAGCCATGGCCACTGAGCCTGCGCGTCCGTAGCCTGTGCTCCGCAACGGGACAGGCCACAACAGTGAGAGGCCCGCATACTGAAAAAAAAAAAAAAAAATTTATTTATTTATTTTTGGCTGTGTTGGGTCTTCTTGCTGCGGGTGGGCTTTCTCTAGTTGCGGCAAGCAGGGGCCACTCTTTGTCACGGTGCATGGGCTTCTCACTGCAGTAGCTTCTCTTGTTGCAGAGCACGGGCTCTAGGCATGCGGGCTTCAGTAGTTGTGGCACGTGGGCTCATTAGTTGTGGCTGGTGGCTTCTAGAGAGCAGGCTCAGTAGTTGTGGCACATGGGCTTAGTTGCTCCACGGCATGTGGGATCTTCCCAGACCAGGGCTTGAACCCGTGTCCCCTGCATTGGCAGGCAGATTCTTAACCACTGCGCCGCCAGGGAAGCCCCTTAACTGTTACATTCTTTTAAATACTCTGGTTAATGAGTTGATTCCTTCTCTTTAAAACTTTCATTACACCCTTCCCTCCATACCTAGTCTTTTCATTCATTTGCTCTTAGCCTTCTTTCCCTTTTTTCTTCTAAATTTATTTTTATCTTCTCCTATCTATTTTTTTCTTCTTTTTAACATAAACTGTAAAACTGAATTCTCTTTAAGTGTTTCTATGTTCCTTGCTGTCTGGTGGGCCCCTTGGGAGCAGAGGCAGGCAGCTGGGGTGGAGTTCATGCTGGGGGCGAGCCTGGTGGGGTGAGGATCGTTCCCCTCTTCTGTTGGTTTCCTGCCTTTCCCCACAGAGTCCTTGACAACCCCTGACCTTAATGATCCAGATGCCTCTCTTCCTTCCCATAACACTAAGCCATCCATGATGACTACAGTTGAAACTCCAAGGAATATGGATCCCAGAGAAGAGCGGGCTGAAGACAGTTATATGACTTGCTTTCAGATATTCATGAAATGAGTAGATATATTCAGTCTTGACCTAGAGGGAAGAACATGAACTTAGAACTACAGCCCACGGCGACTTCCCTGGTGGTCCAGTGGTTAAGACTCCATGCTCCCTATGCAGGGGGCCTGGGTTCCATCCCTGGTCAGGGAACTAGATCCTGCATGCCGCAACGAAGACCTGGGGCAGCCAAATTAATAAATAAGTAAATATTAAAAAACAAACTGAAAAAACCCCCAAAAAACTATAGCCCATGGGTAATGATGACAAGGAAGCAAATTTATTTTTAAAATGATTAGCAGTGTTGAGAAATGGGATGGGTTGACTGGTGAAGGGGCGTGTTTCCCAACTTTAAAAGTGATTAAACTGAAGCTGTAATGTAATAGAAGAGAATCTTGCATTGGTTGAGGGGTTGGTGAGGCTTCTAAGATCTCTTTTAATGCTACGATTCTTAGTTCTGTTTTCAGAAAAGAGACATTGTACCTTAGATTTTGTTATTATCTTCCCAGCTCCTATTTCCCCTTTCAGAGACGGGCATGTGACTCAAAACCTACCGGAGTCCTTCCATGGGATGTTTCTATCTTGAGCTATCTGGGAGGAGACCTTTTTTCTTTCTGTTTAGAAACATAAAGAATATAAATCCAGAGCTTCCTGCAGCTCCCAGATATCTTTCTAGTTGAGCTATTTGGCCTGGGAGAACAAAGGCTACATTTAATGCAAAGCAGGGAGATAAAGAGGTCGGCAAGTGTTTGAGTCTCTGATTCTAAACGACTAGCTTCATCAGTTCTCTTTCTGTGGTTTGAATGTTCAAGCTAAAAAAGTGCCCCTTTGGGGCTTCCCTGGTGGCGCAGTGGTTAAGAATCCGCCTGCCAATGCAGGGGACACGGGTTCAAGCCGGGTTCAAGGCTTGGTGCAGGAAGATCCCACACGCTGTGCAGCAACTAAGCTCGTTCGCCACAACTACTGAGCCTGTGCTCTAGAGCCCATGAGCCACAACTACTGAGCCCGTGAGCCACAACTACTGAGCCTGCAAGCCACAACTACTGAAGCCCGTGCGCCTAGAGACTGTGCTCCGCAACAAGAGAAACCACTGCAATGAGAAGCCGGTGCACTGCAACAAAGAGTAGCCCCTGCTTGCTGCAACTCCCGCGCACAACAACGAAGACCCAATGCAGCCAAAAATAAATAAATAAAATAAATGAATTTATATATTAAAAAAAGTGCCCCTTTGCATTTGGCCAGTTAAGGGTTTCTCACTTGTAACCAAAAGGGGTCTCGACTTGTGCAACTGTTATTGTACAAAATATCATTTTACATTGCTGACTGATTTTTCAAATTTCTTAATGAGTATTCCTTTAAGAAGGAAAAGGCAGTATCCAATCATTTAAACAGGCCTGGGGATAAAGTTAATAGATACTTCTCCATGCCTTTGTACAAAGCCCAGCCCTCCCCATCAGCACACTTGCCACCTCCACTTGAGTGACTCATCCAAAGCACAACATTTGATTTTTTTCCCCCTCCCAAACCTGCTTCTCCCCTCGTCTTTCCCATCCCACAAATGGTCCTTTCGTCCATTCACCTGGATTCTAAGTGAAAAGTTTAGGTGGCAGCTTTTATGGTCCCCTTTTGCTCCCCCCTAGATCTAATCCATCAAGTCCCGAGTCTCCCTCCAGTATGTATCCTGGACCCTGCCCTTCTCTCCATCCACAGGTTCTGTCATCTCCTGCTTGGACTCTGCAGGAGCCTCTGAACTGACTCCCTGTCTCCACTTCTCATCGCTCTCTTGTCTCTTCTTCACACAGAAGCCCAAATGGGCCTTTAATAACACAAATCAGATCCTGTCATTTCCTTGCTTAAAACCACTGACAGCTTTCCATTGCATACAGAATAAAATGCACAGGCCTGCAGTGGTGTCTGCACCAGCCCCTGCCCGCCTCTCCAACCTCAGCTCCTGTCACTCTACCCCTGCTTACTATGCTCCAGCCACCCTAGTCTTTCTATTCCTTGTTTCTGCCTCAGGCCCTTTGTAACAGCCATTCCTTCTCCTGGAACATCTTTGCCCAAATCTTAGGGGGCTGGCTCCTTAATTTTCAGGGCTCAGTCCGATATCACCTCCTCAGGGGTGCCTTTGGATATACTATAGTAGTATTTAGTACTATCAAAAATTACTGGTTAGATAGCCTCATCCACCAGAGGGCAGACAGCAGAAGCAAGAGGAACTACAATCCTGCAGCCTGTGGAACAAAAACCACATTCACAGAAAGATAGACAAGATGAAAAGGCGGAAGGCTATGTACCAGATGAAGGAAAAAGATAAAACCCCAGAAGAACAACTAAATGAAGTGGAGATAGGCAACCTTCCAGAAAAAGAATTCAGAATAATGATAGTCAAGATGATCCAGGACCTCGGAAAAAGAATGGAGGCAAAGATTGAGAAGATGCAAGAAATGTTTAACAAAGACCTAGAAGAATTAAAGAACAAACAAACAGAGATGAACAATACAATAACTGAAATGAAAACTACACTAGAAGGAATCAATAGCACAATAACTGAGGCAGAAGAACAGATAAGTGACCTGGAAGACAGAATGGTAGAATTCACTGCTGCAGAGCAGAATAAAGAAGAAAATATGAAAAGAAATGAAGACAGCCTAAGAGACCTCTGGGACAACATTAAACGCAACAACATTCACATTATAGGGGTCCCAGAAGGAGAAGAGAGAGAGAAAGGACCCGAGAAAATATTTCAAGAGATTATAGTCGAAAACTTCCCTAACATGGGAAAGAAAATAGCCACTCAAGTCCAGGAAGCACAGAGAGTCCCATACAGGATAAACCCAAGGAGAAACGTGATGAGACACATAGTAATCAAACTTGCAAAAATAAAGACAAAGAAAAATTATTGAAAGCAGCAAGAGAAAAATGACAAAGAACATACAAGGGAACTCCCATAAGGTTAACAGCTGATTTCTCAGCAGAAACTCTACAAGCCAGAGGGAGTGGCATGATATACTTAAAGTGATGAAAGGGAAGAACCTACAACCAAGGTTTACTCTACCTGGCAAGGATCTCGTTTAGGTTCGATGGAGAAATCAAAAGCTTTACAGACAAGCAAAAGCTAAGAGAATTCAGCACCACCAAACCGGCTCTACAACAAATGCAAAAGGAACTTCTCTAAGTGGGAAACACAAGAGAAAAAAAGGACTAACAAAAACAAACCCAAAACAATTAAAAAATGGTCATAGGAATATACATATTGATAATTACCTTAAAGGTGAATGGATTAAATGCTCCAACCAAAAGACACAGGCTTGCTGAATGGATACAAAAACAAGACCCGTCTATGTGCTGTCTACAAGAGACCCACTTCAGACCTAGGGACACATACAGATTGAAAGGGAGGGGATGGAAAAAGATATTCCATGCAAATGGAAATCAAAAGAAAGTGGGAGTAGCAATACTCATATCAGTTAAAATAGACTTTAAAATAAAGAATGTTAGGGCTTCCCTGGTGGTGCAGGGGTTGAGAGTCCACCTGCCGATGCAGGGGACACGGGTTCGTGCCCTGGTCTGGGAAGATCCCACATGCCGCGGAGTGGCTGGGCTCGTGAGCCATGGCCGCTGAGCCTGGGCATCCAGAGCCTGTGCTCCGCAATGGGAGAGGCCACAACAGTGAGAGGCCCACGTACTGCAAAAAAAAATAAAAATAAAGAATGTTACAAGAGACAAGGAAGGACACTACATAATGATCAAGGGATCAATCCAAGAAGAATATACAACAATTATAAATATATATGCACCCAACATAGGAGCACCTCAATACATAAGGCAACTGCTAACAGCTATAAAAGAGGAAATTGACAGTAACACAATAATGCTGGGGGACTTTAACACCTCACTTACACCAATGGACAGATAATCCAAAATGAAAATAAATAAGGAAACAGAAGCTTTAAATGACACAATAGACCAGATAGATTTAATTGATATTTATAGGACATTCCATCCAAAAACAGCAGATTACACTTTCTTCTCAAGTGCACACGGAACATCCTCCAGGATAGATCACATCTTGGGTCACAAATCAAGCCACAGTAAATTTAAGAAAATTGAAATCATATCAAACATCTTTTCTGACCACAACACTATGAGATTAGAAATCAATTACAGGGAAAAAAATGTAAAAAACACAAACACATGGAGGCTAAACAATACGTTACTAAATAACCAGAGATCACTGAAAAATCAAAGAGGAAATCAAAAAATACCTAGAGAAAAATGACAGTGAAAACACAACGATCCAAAACCTATGGGATACAGCAAAAGCAGTTCTAAGAGGGAAGTTTATAGCTATACAAGCCTACCTCAAGAAACAAGGAAAATCTCAAATAAACAATCTAACCTTACACCTAAGGGACTAAAGAAAGAAGGAAAAACAAAACCCGAAGTTCGCAGAAGGAAAGAAATCATAAAGATCAGAGCAGAAATAAATGAAATAGAAACAAAGAACACAATAGAAAGATCAATAAAACTAAAAGCTGGTTCTTTGAGAAGATAAACAAAATTGATAAACCATTAGCCAGACTCATCAAGCAAAAGAGGGAGAGGACTCAAATCAATAAAATTAGAAATGAAAAAGGAGAAGTTACAACAGACACCGCAGAAATACAAAGCATCCTAAGAGACTACTGCAAGCAACTCTATGCCAATAAAATGGACAACCTGGAAGAAATGGACTAATTCCTAGAAAGGTATAACCTTCTAAGACTGAACCAGGAAGAAATAGAAAATATGAACAGACCAATCACAAGTAATGAAATTGAAATTGTGATTAAAAATCTTCCAACAAACAAAAGTCGAGGACCAGATGGCTTCACAGGTGAATTCTATCAAAGATTTAGAGAAGAGATAACACTCATCCTTCTCAAACTCTTCCAAAAAATTGCGGAGGAAGGAACACTCCCAAACTCATTCTATGAGGCCACCATCACCCTGATACCAAAACCACACAAAGATACTACAAAAAAAGAAAATTACAGACCAATATCACTGATGAATATAGATGCAAAAATCCTCAACAAAATACTAGCAAACAGAATCCAACAGCACATTAAAAGGATCATACACCATGATCAAGTGGGATTTATTGCAGGGATGCAAGAATTCTTCAATATATGTAAATCAATCAATGTGATAAACCATATTAACAAATTGAAGAATAAAAACCATATGATCATCTCAATAGATGCAGAAAAAGCTTATGACAAAATTTAACACCCATTTATGATAAAAACTCTCCAGAAGGTGGGCATAGAGGGAACCCACCTCAACATAATAAAGGCCATATACGACAAGCCCACAGCAAGCATCATTCTCAATGGTGAAAAACTGAAACCATTTCCTCTAAGGTCAGGAACAAGACAAGGATGTCCACTCTCACCACTATCATTCAACATAGTTTTGGGAGTCCTAGCCACGGCAATCAGAGAAGAAAAAGAAATAAAAGGAATACAAATTGGAAAAGAAGAAGTAAAACTGTCAGTGTTTGCAGATGACATGATACTATACATAGAGAATCCTAAAGATGCCACCAGAAAACTACTAGAGCTAATCAATGAGTTTGGTAAAGTTGCAGGATACAAAATTAATGCACAGAAATCTCTTGCATTCCTATACACTAATGATGAAAAATCTGAAAGAGAAATTAAGGAAACACTCTCATTTACCATTGCAACAAGAAGAATAAAATACCTAGGAATAAACCTACCTAGGGAGACAAAAGACCTGTATGCAGAAAACTATAAGACACTGATGAAAGAAATTAAAGATGATACCAAAAGATGGAGAGATATACCATGTTCTTGAATTGGAAGAATCAATATTGTGAAAATGACTCTACTACCCAAAGCAATCTACTGATTCAATGCAATCTCTATCAGATTACCAGTGGCATTTTTTATGGGACTAGAGCAAAAAATCTTAAAATTTGTATGGAGACACAAAAGACCCCGAATAGCCAAAGCAGTCTTGAGGGAAAAAAACGGAGCTGGAGGAATCAGACTCCCTGACTTCAGACACTTACTACAAAGCTACAGTAATCAAGACAATATGGTAGTGGCACAAAAACAGAAACATAGATCAATGGAACAAGATAGAAAGCCCAGAGATAAACCCACGCACCTATGGTCAACTAATCTATGACAAAGGAGGCAAGGATATACAATGGAGAAAAGACAGTCTCTTCAATAAGTGGTGCTGGGAAAACTGAACAGCTACATGTAGAAGAATGAAATTAGAACACTCCCTAAAACCATACACAAAAATAAACTCAAAATGGATTAGAGACCTAAATGTAAGACCAGACACTATAAAACTCTTAGAGGAAAACATAGGAAGAACACTCTTTGACATAAATCACAGCAAGACGGTTTTTTTTTTTTAGCAAGATCTTTTTTGATCCACCTCCTAGAGTAATGGAAATAAAAACAAAAATAAACAAATGGGACCTAATGAAACTTCAAAGCTTTTGCACAGCAAAGGAAACCATCAACAAGATGAAAAGACAACCCTCAGAATGGGAGAAAATATTTGCAAATGAATCAACGGACAAAGGATTAATCTCCAAAATATATAAACAGCTCATGCAGCTCAATATTAAAAAACAAATAACCCAATCCAAAGATGGGCAGAAGACCTAAATAGACATTTCTCCAAAGAAGACATACAGATGGACAAGAAGCACATGAAAAGCTGCTGAACATCACTAATCATTAGAGAAATGCAAATCAAAACTACAATGAGGTATCACCTCACACCAGTTAGAATGGGCATCATCAGAAAATCTACAAACAACAAAAGGGTGTGGAGAAAGGGGAACCCTCTTGCACTGTTGGTGGGCATGAAAATTGATACAGCCACTATGGAGAGCAGTATGGAGATTCCTTAAAAAACTAAAAATAGAATTACCATATGATCCAGCAATCCCACTACTGGGCATATACGCAGAGAAAACTATAATTCAAAAAGACACATGCACCCCAATGTTCATTGCACTATTTACAATAGCCAGGACGTGGAAACAACCTAAATGTCCATCGACAGATGAATGGATAAAGAAGATGTGGTACATATATACAATGGAATATTACTCAGCCATAAAAAGGAACGAAACTGGGTCATTTGTAGAGACCTGGATGGATCTAGAGACTGTCATACAGAGTGAAGTAAGTCAGAAAGAGAAAAACAAATATCGTATATTAACGCATATATGTGGAACCTAGAAAAATGGTACAGATGAACCGGTTTGCAGGGCAGAACTTGAGACACAGATGTAGAGAACAAACATATGGACACCAAGTGGGGAAAGCGGTGGGGGGTGGGGATGGTGGTGTGATGAACTGGGCGATTGGGATTGACATGTATACACTGATGTGTATAAAACTGATGACTAATAAGGACCTGCTGTATAAAAAAATAAATTAAATTAAAAAATTAAAAAAAAATACTGTGTTATGTAAGTGGCAGTTGCTTATCTCCTACCATTAGAATATTAATTCCTCCTGTGCTGAGCTAATAGGCACTCAACAAATAATGAATGAATGAGTGCAAGGTAATAGAGGAGCAACACATGGGTGCAAACGCTGAAGCTGAATGGAGAACGTGGGCCTCGTTGCTGCTGGTTTACTTTGCAGATTCAGGTCTGGAGCCTGGTTTTTACAAAGTTCTCTGGAGTCTTTCCAAGGTGTGTGCCGTGCCTCAGGTGGCTTCCCATCTAGTTGAAGAGTAATGTTCCCCCCAGAAGCTGAAGAGAAAGCACAGAGAATAGGGACAGTGACTTGGTGTTTATAAGAATAACCTGGGGAATGTTACAACGCAGATTCCTGGGCTACAGCCTGCAATTCTGTGAAGCCCTAGAACCAGTCTGTGTGGACAGATAAGGACTAGGTGACCAATGCATCCAAGCTGGCCTGGGACACCCCAGTTTTAGCACCAAAGGTCTCTTACTTCCTGAAAATCCCTCATTCCCTGGCTAATGAGGTGGGTTGGTCACCCTCAACTGAAGGTGTTCAGAGAGGCAAATAGCAGTTGGTGGAGTAGCTTGGAATGGCTTTTTGGAGGAGCTGAGATAGAAACATTTCCCATCCTAGACTTTGGGTGTTGGCTATCCCTTCGGCCCTGCCTTTGGGTAAGTCTAGGTTTCCCAGGCACCGAGCCCAGAGCGAAGGGAAAGGAAACCATTATTTCTTGAACACGTGCAATGAGCCAGTGGCTGCTGTAGGACCTTTATTACCTGATCTATTCCTCAGCAGCCTTTTTATTGCTCCCATTTTAGAGGCAGGGCACTGAGGCTCATGAGGTTATATAATTGCCTGAGCTCAGACATACACCAACCAGAGGAGATGGGAGTGATCCACTCCACCTGACACAGAAGCCCAGGCCCTTTCTGTGTGTTTTGCTATGTGTATGGGGCTGTGTGTGTCAGAGATGTGGCTGGGACCTCAGCTTGACGGTCATCCATCAGCCCTCAGGATGGGGCTCTCCTGGGATCTAGGGAAGACCCCCAGTGACTAGACAGTGAAATAGTTAAAGAAGAGGCATCCAGGAGGTGTCGTTTGTCTTTGGGCAGGCTCCGGCCTAGCTGCACAGATGGCCCTGTACACCAGGTGGCGCTGTGGCTCTGCGGTAGGGGGCTCCCCCTAGGAGTGGAGCCCAAGCAGGGCAGCCACAAGACCAGCCACAGGACCAGCCGCAGGTCCAGCCACTGAGCCTTGTTTTATCTGCAGCCTGCAGGGCAACCTAGGGCCTGTCCAGAGCTTTCTGTCCTTCCCAGACTCTAGCAGGCCAAGAGGAGAGAGGGGAGAGAGGGACAGGAGGTCTGGAGAGGAGGAGGCTTGGGCCAATGCAGAGTCTTGGCAGTGAGGGTGACGGTTGAGTGCCGCTGTCAGGAGGAGGGGCAGGGACTTCTGTCCCGGGACTAATGGGACTCTGGCACAAATCATCTCCCAGTGTGCAGGAAACACATAGGGAAAAGTGGACTTGCTCCCTCATGGTGGGTGCAGGTTTGGGGCTTGGACAGAGAAGAGGTGCTTTTCCTATCCTACAGACTGTTTTGTCCAGTGAAGGTCTGGGCTTGTGGGGAGGGATGGCCCCCAGTCATCTGCCTGTCAACCCCGTGCTGTAGCCAGGGCACAGAAAAGGTCCCCATCCGCTTTCTGGCTGTGCCTGCCATTTGGGAAAATGACTCCTAGGATGCTGGCCCTTGGGAGCCGGATCTCTTATCACCTGTTTCCTGTATAAGGACTCATCCAGGGCTCTACCCCAGGGCTCAGGCCTTTTCGAGATTGTCATCAAAAAACAACATCACCGCGACAAACTTTTAACTCTTTTATATATATATATATATAAAAATTTATTTATTTATTGGCCGAGTTGGGTCTTTGTTGCTGCACACGGGGTTTCTCCAGTTGTGGCGAGTGGGGGCTACTCTTTGTTGCGGTGTGCGGGCTTCTCATTATAGTAGCTTCTCTTGTTGTGGAGCACGGGCTCTAGGCTTGTAGGCTTCAGTAGTTGTGGCTCGTGGGCTCTAGAGCGCAGGCTCAGTAGTCGTGGCGCATGGGCTTAGTTGCTCCGCGGCATGTGGGATCTTCCCGGACCGGGGCTTGAACCCGTGTCCCCTGCATTGTCAGGCAGATTCTCAACCACTGCACCACCAGGGAAGCACCCGATTTTTAAAAATAAATTTATTTATTTTAGGCTGCGTTGGGTCTTCATTGCTGCGTGCAGGCTCTCTAGTTGTGGCGAGTGGGAGCTACTCTTTGTTGCAGTGCGTGGGCTTCTCATTGGAGTGGCTTCTCTTGCTGCGGAGCTCAGGTTCTAGGCTTGTAGGCTTCAGTAGTTGTGGCACACAAGCTGAGTAGTCGTGGCTTGCAGGCTCAGTAGTTGTGGCGCACGGGCTTAGTTGCTCCACGGCATGTGGGATCTTCCCGGACCAGGGATCGAACCCATGTTCCCTGCACTGGCAGGCCGATTCTTAACCACTGCGCCACCAAGGAAGCCCCTTAACTCTTCCTTAACGCCCACACCAGTGCCAGAAAGCCATGATTTGCTATGTATCAGCTGCTTAGCAGTGGGCTTGGCCTGCAGGGTTGATTTCAGAACCTAAAATAATGTCCGACCTCGATGGCTGCAGCTTTCCTCCTGCTCCTTAATGCTTCCCCGAGTGGGCGGTGGCCTGTCAGGCTCTCCTCAGCTCCTCAGCACGCGTGAGTCAAGCAAAGCCCATCTGAGAGCGGGTTGTGAGAGTGGGGAAAGAGAGGGAGGGAGGGTGCAGGGGGGCTTTGGGAAAGAGGGGTGCTTGGAAGCGGGACAGGGGAGCAGAAAGCAGAGGGTGGGGCTGCTAGAGACAAACGTAGTCACTTTCACAGTTCTGCCTTGCCCTGCTGTCTGGGCTGAGGGCTGGGGCAGAAGTGCCCTTAGGAATTTTTTTTTTTTGGCCATGCTGCACAGCTTGTGGGATTTTAGTTCCCTGACCAGGGATTGAACCCAGGCCCTGGCAGTGAAAGCAAAAAGTCCTAACCACTGGACCGCCAGGGAATTCCCAGGAATTTTTTTTAATATTAAATTTTCATTCATCAACTGTTCACATAGACTCAATTAAAGTATTTTGTCTGATTTATCTTTAAAGTGCCATCTGTTTCTTTTTTAGTCAGTAGGTAATACACTCAAAGTTTCAAAATTCAAAGAGTTCAAAGTAAGTAAACGTTTCCTTTAATATATAAAAGCACAACCTAATGTTCCCAACAAAAACCAGCAAGGACACCAAAAGACGTAGGTGGAAGAAACATGTTAAGGGTATAGAAAACTTCCTCTGAGGCCTTTTATTTTGAGTTGTTTTTGATGTACGGAAGTTCCAACGTTTTAAGCCATGTCTTTCCCTGTACGAGCTCTTCTTTGCCTGGAAAGTCATTGCCTATCCTGAGATCAGTTCAATAGTCTTTTTCTTCAATTGTGTTTTCATGGCTTCATAATTTGCCCCCAAGCCACCTGAGAGAAGTTTCCATTCGTGCTGTGGTTTTGAGATGGAAGGCTGGTGTGGCTACCTGAGGGTGGTGCCTTTGAAGGCCATTGGGGCTCAGACTCCAGCCCTGGCTCTGAACCGTACACCCTCTCCCCACTTGGCAGTTATTCACAGCAGGACAAGGCTGAGAGGGGCTAGCGTCCTTCTTGCTGGAAAAGAGGGCCTGGGGAAACCGACTCTGCCGTGGGGACCTGGGACGTGGTAGGGCCAACTCTGTTCAACGTCTGGGTGCCTTTGTCAGCTGGTCTGAGGTGCCTGGGGAGGCCAAGTGTGGGCGATTCTGGTGGACAGCCTGTGACTTGGGGAGTCCTGCCCACCAGCCACAGGGCAGAGCTGGGATCCAGATCCTAGAGAATGGGGAACCAGGGAGGCCATAAGACTGAGAACTCTGAACAGGACCATGCAGGTGGGATGGGCCCTCTGAGATATGGAGGAGCCCAATTAATCAGGACAGGCGTTGGTCCCGGCAGCCAGCCTGCTCTGTGGCATTTCAGAAGATGGTACCAGAGCAGCTGAAATGATCTGTGTGCTAATGTGTGTGTGAATCCTTAGAAAACGTATCACTGTGGACATATATCAGGCCCTGAGCTACTACAGGGTCGTTATTACTGCCTGGTGCCTTAGTCCCAGCAGGAGGATGTAGATGCCCCCCTTCCCTCACACTATCTCCCTGGATGTTGGGGGTGACCCTATCAACCTTGTTCCTAAGGGGGCCCCTCTCATTTCCCAGGACACCCTAGTCTGACCACTGAGTTGGGGACTCAGTTCTTGGCCAGGAGGCTTGAGATTAAATGTTGCCTTCAAGCCATCCTCAGTCATGTGATGTCAGAGAACATTCTGCTCTTTCTTTTTTTTTTTTCTTTTTTTTTCTGCTCTTTCTTGAGTATCAGTTTACTCATCCATAAAATGGGACGAATGATATTGCTCCAACCAGCAAACCCGATGACCAAATGGAGGAATAGGTGAGACACTGTTCTGGAAAAAGGAAAACGAATCATTCGCGGGCAGGATTCTGAGGTGGTCCACCCTGGGCCAGTGGAACATGGTTCCCCAGCTGGGCTGTCTCTCCCCAGGACTCCAGTAGGTGGCAGCATTGCCATCTGCGTGGGCTGCTCTCCACCCCCGTCCCTCCTCCCAGACACCTTGGACCTCACTCAATTCACACCCCGCATTCCCACCTCCCAGGGGAAGGAGGAAGGATCGGAAAGGCCTCTGAGACAGCGGCCAGGGCTAGGAGCCCAAATGCCTGGACGGGAAGGGCCTGGAAAGAGAATTAAAACCTTGTTCTGTCCCTCAAAAAAGCACAGATAGGGCAGGGGGAAGGGACCTGTTGTGTGTGAGCCCAAGAAGGTTGATGTGAGCGCTTGGGCGGGAGGGATGGCTCTGCCAGGACCTGTCCCACACCACCTGGAGGAGGCCAGGACTTGTCCTCTGCCAGGATCGTTGTCTTTAGTTGGACAGGCCAGCTGGAACTTCAGTGGGGGCAGGGCAGGGTCGTCTATTTTTGTGTGTGCAGTAGGGTTGAAAATTTCACTCACACTTCATCTGTGCAAAATAAAAAGTAATTTCTTTATTATGTAACTAATCTGGCCTTTCCCGCAAGCCCTATCTGATGAGTAGTGAGAAAAACAATGAAATGTTCAACTTGATTTAAACGTCAGAGCACCCAACAGTTTAGCCTGTCCTGTTAAGTGATGTTTGTTTCTCTTAGAGAAGAGTGTTCAGTTTTCAGATTGCCTTCCTAAGCTCCTCCCACGAAGATGAGGTCGAGGTGTGTGGATGGACAAGGGCAGCTTATGTGACATCTGGTAGGAGCGAGGTGTTGGGATCCTGTGGTGTGGCGTCCTCTGGTTTCCCGGCAAGGTCCCTTCTGCTGCTGGCCAGGGATTGTACTTGAAGCTGACTTTGTAACTCGTGGTCTGGTCCCTCCTGGTCTGGCCAGAGCCCCTGTGGTGCCCCCAGCTGCCCAGCCCACTGGATTCTCCTGGCTAAACTCCCACAGGGCCTCCCACTGACCCAGCAGTGCCCCCTCCCTTCCTGTGGCATCTCCTTGTTGTGCAGCCATGACCCTGGCCACACTGCGGGCTCACAGCTTGGTAGCCAGGCGTGTGGGAACTGCAGTTGGCCTGTGAAGCTGAACTCCGGAGGCTCCTCTGCCTTACCCGGAGCCCTGGCGTCAGAGGCAGAGAGGCCAGGTGGGTTCAGAGCAGCCTGGGAGACTGGGACAGGGGCCTCACCAGGGTTCCCTTTTTGGAGCAAAGCAGATGGGACTTCCTTTTCTTGCCTGGACATCCATTACATAAAATGTCATGATCACACCCAAGGAGAGACATGAAGGCATCCAGAAAATATGCTCTGAAGAGAATAGCCTGGTTTAGAAGACTTTTGACCTACCGCATAATCATATTTTGCGTGTCAGATGCCAAACATTACAGCATTTTTCTTTTGTGCTTTCTATGTCAAACCTCCATCCTAGTCTCTCCCCAGGCAGAGATGGATGCCTCGGGCCAAGGAAGATGAAGGTCATGTATTCATAAAGGCAAGAAAGGAAAGCACATTCATAAATTTTCAAATATCCTTTTATGCTTGAAATGTTACCAGCATTGGATAATGGAACCAAAGGAAACATAACAGCTAAAATGTGAAGGCTTTCTCCACAAGGATAATTCACTATCTTGGTCGTGTTAGACCCTGCCCTTTCGGGCAGGATACACAGTGAGTCAGAAGTAGATGCCACTCAGCATAAAAACGGTACACAGTGTGAAAAGATGGCCCAGCCAAGCGGGAATCCTTCCTGAGCTCCCTGGGGCCAAGGCAAGACCAAGGCAGGCGTAGGATGAAAGGAAGGCTGTGATTGGTGGGCTTCTCTCCAGGCTCCTGTTTGCCCTTTCCTATTGGAAGAAAGAAGATGCAGGTGATTCAAGCTAACTCAGAGCCTGGGAAAGGGGGTGGGTGGTGGGTGTAATTTACTGCCCCCAACTCAGTGCTGTGGGCAGGCAGGCCACGGTGCAAGTCTTCATCTCTCACACAGCTCACTCAGGAAGGGGGTCTCGTCGGGCAGGGCTGACAGGCCACACTCACAGGTACTCACTGGCATGTGTCTGGAAACGTGCTCAACCGTTCACATTCACATGTGTTTCCACGTGACTACCTGTAGAACTCTTGGCGGTAGTGCCTGACATAGTGAGCACGCAATAAATGCCAGCCGTTATTATCACTGATGCACAGAAAGGTCTCAGACACCTAAGCAAATAGAGAGAGACACAGATGTGTACATATTCATACTCAAAGACATACAGACACCCTTAAACCTTTATGTAGAAACAGTTGAATCTGTATTTGTCGATGTGGATATACCATCACGCATGGTAATTATAACCTACTGGAGATTTCCTACACAGTAGGCATTGTTCTATCGCTATACAAGAGGATTACAACAACTTCATGAAGTAGGTATTGTTATTTATCCCAATTAACAGATGGGTGAATTGAGTTACATAGAGGTGACAGCTCAAGGTCACAAAGCTAATAATGGGTGAACTTGGGATTCAAGCCCAGTCAGTCTGGCCTCAGAGGCTACATAGGGAACCACCAGCTATTCTGTTGTTTTTCTCACAGACACCCCAGGCCCATCACAGACTTTCCTACAGATGTGAAGAAACCTCCTACATACAGGTAGATGCACTTCCACAAGACACGTCACGAGGCATGGAATCCCCACCACACGCGTGCTGAACCTTGCAGAACTGTCTAGCTTTCCGACTAACTGGCCTAACGTGATAGCGTTTATTCTCCTGAGTGGACTTTCATATGGCTCCAATCTTGCCACCTGCTGTAGTGAATGTTAGGTTCACAACTCCCACTCTTTTGGGGGCTCAGCATGGTTTTGGGGAGGAGGCCAGACTTGCCTTCATCTCCAGGAGCTACATCAAGTTTTGGCCTTGCCTGAGATTTTAGGACCCCTGGCCTCTTCCCACCCCCTTGTCCTTTGTGAGTGCAGGGTACTGCCCCTGGGTGATGGTCTCAATTTCTCGGTGTTTGCCCAAGACTGGCTTTTGTTCCTCATCTCCATCCCCAGGACCAGGTGTCCCCCAGTTGGACCAGGCTTTGAGGCCCAACCGGGAAGTCCCTTGGGCATCCTGGGACCTGGGGGAGAGGTCTCTGCACGAAGGGGAGGGCAAGGTGGCTCAACTAAGCCCAAGGGGCCACCTCAATGGCCTTCCACAGCCCCTGGCTGAGTGGACACTGCTCCCAACGTGGGCTTTGACCCAGGGCTAGGCTTGGGCGGGTAGTGAGGCTCCATGTCCCAGAATGTTAGAGTGAACTGGGGGCTTTGAAATTATCTAGTCCAGCCACTTCATTTTATAGGCTAGAAAGCTCGAGTCTCTGAGACGGGAAGGGATGTGCCTGAGGTCACCCCGTGAATCTCCAACCTCAAGTCTTAACTCCGACTCTAATTTCAGCGTGTCACAGGCTGAGCCTCCGTGGGGGGAAGACTAAAGCTCCCTAAGTGCACAAGTTATGGAAACTCAGGACGAACCAGAGGTGCAGGCATCCTTGCTCTGGGTGACCGACTACAATTTTAATCCAGACCCAAGGACCCCTTTTTGAAAAAACTCGGGCAGTTGCGTGGCTGTGACTTGGAAGACACCTCTGCTCCCGGTCAGGGCCCCAGCGCTGAGCCACATGATGACTTCTGGCCTGAAAGATCTGAACACCCCTCCTTAATGAATTTGCATTTAACTGAGAAACAACCCTAATGCAAATCTGCGTTTACCCCATTTTTCTCCTGGACTGTTCTCCCTATGGGCAAATGTTAACATAGGCACTTCCTGTGAGCCAGGCTCTGTTCTTAGCACTTTACCTGTTACTCATTTAATCCTCCCAGCAACTATCATCATCTTCATCTTCATCATCATCATCATCATCCCCATTTTATCCATTAGGAGACTGTGGTACAAAGGGATTTAGTAATTTGCCTGAGGCCCCCAGGTTAGAAAGGGGCAGAGTGAGGGCCCAATCCCAGGCAGTGCCCCTTCCACACCAGAGCCGTGAGCCTGGACCTCCAGTAGAATGGTCAGCCATCACCGCCAGCTGCTCGCCTAGACAGTTCTGAGAGTCTCACTCCCAGTGACCTCCTGGTGCAGTAAGAAGAAAGCTCAGGCAGCCAGAGAGCTGCACACGAGCCCCAGACATTGTGCCATCTTAAGATCCAGATCATCGACCTGCATAGCCTTGCAGAACTGAGACCTACACGTGAGCCTGGTTACGCACACGTCCCAGCTTCCCTGGCCTTCGAGAACCTGTGGCTGATGAAACTTAAAAGCTTTTGCACAGCAAAGGAAACAATAAACAAGATGAAAAGACAACCCTCAGAATGGGAGAAGATATTTGCAAATGAAGCAACTGACAAAGGATTAATCTCCAAAATATACAAGCAGCTTGTGCAGCTCAATATCAAAAAAACAAACGACCCAATCCAAAAATGGGCAGAAGACCTATATAGACATTTCTCCAAAGAAGATATACAGGTTGCCAACAAACACATGAAAGGATGCTCAACATCACTAATCATTAGAGAAATGCAAATGAAAACTACAATGAGGTATCACCTCACACCAGTCAGAATGGCCATCATCAAAAAATCTAGAAACAATAAATGCTGGAGAGGGTGTGGAGAAAAGGGAACCCTCTTGCACTGTTGGTGGGAATGTAAATTAATACAGCCACTATGGAGAACAGTATGGAGGTTCCTTAAAAAACTAAAAATAGAACCACCATATGACCCAGCAATCCCACTACTGGGCATATACCCTGAGAAAACCATAATTCAAAAAGAGTCATGGGGCTTCCCTGGTGGCGCAGTGGTTGAGAGTCCACCTGCTGATGCAGGGGACGCAGGTTCGTGCCCCGGTCCGGGAGGATCCCACGTGCCGCGGAGTGGCTTGGCCCGTGAGCCATAGCTGCTGAGCCTGCACGTCCGGAGCCTGTACTCCGCAACGGGAGAGGCCACAACAGTGAGAGGCCCGCGGTACAGAGTCATGTACCACAGTGTTCATTGCAGCACTATTTACAATAGCCAGGACACAGAAACAACCTAAGTGTCCATCGACAGATGAATGGTTAAAGAAGATGTGGCACATATATACAATGGAATATTACTCAGCCATAAAAAGAAACGAAATTGATTTATTTATAGTGAGGTGGGTGGACCTAGAGTCTGTCATACAGAGTAAAGTAAGTCAGAAAGAGATAAATACCGTATGCTAACACATATATATGGAATCTAAAAAACAAAAAAAAGAAAAGTTCTGAAGAACCTAGGGGCAGGACAGGAATAAAGATGCAGACATAGAGAATGGACTTGAGGACATGGGAAGGGGGAAAGGTAAGCTGGGACGAAGTGAGAGAGTGGCATGGACATATATACACTACCAGATGTAAAATAGATAGCTAGTGGGAAGCAGCTGCATAGCACAGGGAGATCAGCTCGGTGCTTTGTGTCCACCTAGAGGGGTGGGATAGGGAGGGTGGGAGGGAGATGCAAGAAGGAGGAGATATGGGGATATATGTATATGTGTAGCTGATTCACTTTGTTATACAGCAGAAACTAACACACCATTGTAAAGTAATTATACTGCAATAAAGATGTTAAATTAAAAAAAAAGCCCTCATAAAGATTAAAAAAAAAAAAGGAAAAAAAGCTGCGGCTGTTACCATCTCAATCCAAGCTCCCCATCCCCCTTTCTCTTCTCCCCAACTCTACACTTTTGACTAAATAGGGACAAATCCTTTTCACCTAAATTTTGCAAAGAAAAGATTAGGGTTTTTCAGAACTTATACTTGGAAGAAAACTATTAGGGAAAAGAAGAACATTTGAAACTGTAGAAATAGGTCAATGTGGAAGACATAGATCTCAGTTACTCATCAGTAGGAGACTCTGACTCTGTTTGACTACAGACTCCTCTGAGTGGAACACTAGACCCTGGGCCCAGACCTGGGGGCCTCAGAAGGATGTGATGCTCTTCAGTGCAAGTCAGGTTTTAGGATGACTCTGGGGATGTTCCCATACCTGGTCCCAGGCCAGGCCATGCCATTTGGGTATGGCCAGTGGAGCAGTGGTGGGGCAAGCGGGCTTCTCAACATCCCAGCCCACCTCAGTGCTCCTCTCTGGTCTTTGCTGGTGTGTTGGCTCAGGTGTCCCTTCCAGCCCTGAAAATGCCCAGCATCTCTTCTGGCCCCCACCTTGGTTAGGCACCTATTTCGTTGGTTCTAGTGATATCCACTCCTGGGGAAAGGTAAAATGGAGGTCCACAGACCATATGTCTAAATATTTCAAAGTTCTAAGTCCAGCTAACAAACTGTTAATTAAAATCTGTTCTATCCTTCAACCTTGGGAAGTTTATCTTCAAAATGATAAAACTGAAAAGACACGTAAAGTTATGATTTTTATACGACTGGAAGTTTGCAAAATATTGAAGACCACTGAATTGAATTATTTCTGAGCACATCAGGGGTTCTGTTGATGGACCAGTGATGTTTGAATGAATAATAAAGACATTTATAACAACATTTATGATTCGTAAATTAGTATATATTTATTCTTTAAAATTTATTTTCTGGCCTTAATTTCAGCAAAATTAGTAATCATGCTTCTTTTTTTTTTTTTTTTGCGGTGTGCGACCCTCTCACTGCTGTGGCCTCTCCCGTTGCGGAGCACAGGCTCCGGACGCGCAGGCTCAGCGGCCATGGCTCACGGGCCCAGCCGCTTCGTGGCATGTGGGATCTTCCCGGACCGGGGCACGAACCCGTGTCCCCTGCATTGGCAGGTGGACTCTCAACCACTGCGCCACCAGGGAAGCCCAGTAATCATGCTTTTATAATAGAGAACTCATAATTTGTGTTCTAGTGACAGTAATGACCTAAAGGATTAAATATAAAATGTGCTTGTATTCAGAGTGGTTTCAGTTACCTATTGCTGTGTAACAAAACACTCCAAAGCTTGGTGGTTTAAAACAATCACTATTTTATTATCTTTCATGGTTCTCTGGGTTGCTTGGGCTTAGCTGAACATCTCTTCTGCTGCTTTGCTTGGGAATTCTCACGTGCTTGTGCCTGGGTGGTGGGTGGGGCTAGAGTCATCAAGAGGCTCAACTGGGATGCTGGGACAGCTGGTCCTTTCCTTCTTTCCATATAATCTCTGTGCCTTTCTCTCTCCATGTGGTTTCTCCAGTAGGGTAGCTGGACTTCCCAGATGGCAACTCAGGACTCCCAGAAGGGAGTATTTCAAAAAAGAGGCAGAGGAAACTGTCAGTCCCCTTAAAGTCCACATCCAAAACTTGTGCCATGTATATCCAGTGCATTTCATGTGTTAGCATGAGTCACAGGTCAGGCCAGATTCAGTGAGGGGGGACCACACAGGGCATACATTTCAGGAGGTCTTGTTCATTGGGGCCTTCTTTGGAGACTTAGGTACCTGAGTGCTGTTAAGTGAGTGATGGAACAAAAAGCCTTAAGCCTGTGGTTTACTTTGGGACAGTTGGAGAGCAGAAGCTGAAGAGTGTTTCTAACGGCTCAAAACAGTGGGGAAACTTATTGGAGGCTGGAGAAGAGGGGACCTGAGATAGTCACTCAGGATTATGTGAGAATGGGCAAAATAGAAAGGGTGCCTAATGACCTTGTGATCTGGCTGAGGTGATTTCCAAGCAGAATGTTGAAAGTGCTCATTGGCTTCTTCCAGCTGACTCTGATAAAACAGGAAAAGGTAGAGATGAACTAAAGAAGCTTTGGAGCAGAATATAGGAAATCTAAGGAGCCAGGTCTATTGTCCCAGCCAGCAAAAGGCTGGAAAAGTAAGAGATGGTCTCAGGGCAAAGAGAACATCCAGGGTGCTGCCAGAAAAATGTGATTTCATGCAGAGTCATGCATGTGGCTGTTAAGACCCTTTAGAAATATTTAAGGGTGTGTCTTTAGATCCCTTGGATAGACAAAAGGGCTTCTAAGAAGGCCAAAGGTGTACCTCTCGGGTCTTCTCCGCTGGAGAGCAGGACTAAGAATCCCACAGTAACCTCACAGGTGGCTTAAGGTAGGAAGGGCCTTTTTGGAGATAATTGAGAGTGTGCCTTTTGTCTAAAGGAGTAGGTTATAATTTGATATGTAAGAAACCCACAGATCTTTAAAAGAATTTTTCCAGCTTGGATTGAAAGGGACAGAGACAGTCCCAAATGAAGAGACCTTTTTTATGGGCAGGAAGCAGGCCGAGAAGTGCATTTGGTTGCAGACACTGACCATTTCTTCTGGAAAAGGAAGGCTAATTCAGAGTGTGGAGCCGAGAGCCACAGACAACCACCCCCAGAGAGCAGGACCAGACCCTAATAAAGGAACTGGCTTGATCGCAGAATTGCTCTGTGCAACGTTCTCATCCTTTCTGAATGAGAGTGTCCATTGCAGTTGACCTGTGCTGACCTCCTTGTTGTGTGTTGAGTCTGGGGAGGAAGACAACGTGTCTCTTCTGCTCACAGATCCTCAAATCAAGAGGAAGCCTCCCTAAGCACCCACACCTGAGGGCCCTCCTCTGCAGCGGACCTGAAGTAGATGTTGAGGCCCTGGTCTGGAGTCTAAGCCTGATGAGTCTCGTTCATGGATGAGACTTCGGGGGTCTCGGACAGTGAGCGTCTTCTGTAAGTGTGAGGGGTGTGATTCATTAGAGCCCAGAGGGCAGACTGTGGTGGCCTCCAGCGCTAACTCCCAGTGAGCCATATCTCCGGTATGCATGACCTTGTATAGTCCTCTGTCTTGAATCTGGGCTGTCCCTGTGACTCACTGTTAGCCAGTAGAAAGCAGCGACGGTGGTGCTGCGTGATTTCTGAGGACAGGTCACGGGAAGCCTTTTGGCTTCTCTGCCTGGGTCTCTTAGGATGCTCATTCTGGGATAAGCCAGCCTTCTTGTAAGAAGGCTGATTCCTCTGAGACTACCACACTCTGAGGAGGCCAAGCTCGCCATGTGGACAGGTCACAGTAGAAAGCAGTACAGTCAGCCAGACTCCACTGGTTCCAGCCACCCCAGCTGAGCACTGGATGTGAGAGTAAAGATGCTGCCATCTTGGACGTACAGTCCAGCTGAACCTGCATTTGACTTTAGACCTTGTCACCAGCTACAACCACACAAGAGATGCCCACCCCACTCCAAGTGACCACTGAGCCAGCGAATCCACAGAACTGTGAGAGAGAAAAGTAATTTATTTTAAGCTACTAAGTTTTAGGACTTGCTATATAGCAATAGATAACTGAAACTGTAAAAAAAAATTTTAATTAAAAAATGTAAATTAAATTGTGAGATCAACGGTTCAAATTCCTTTCTGCATAAGTTTTAAACTTTTTTTAATATTCAAATTTATCTATTAAAATTAAAAGGCAAATATAACTAATAGTATAGCTATTACATTTTATCTAATACATGCAAAAATTTTAATGAAATATTTAAAGCTGAATTTTAATTTAAGTTTTGAAAATTTAGTTAAATCTTAGTAAATAGTTTTATAAAAATAAAATCATTCACAGTTCTAGGGTTGTTCCCTGTCTGTCTAGTTGCCAACGTGAAGAGTATCACACTGCATGTTACATCTTGACCTGCATATGTACAACTGTAGGAGAAATATGAATTATTTATACTGGAAAATGTTCCTCAGCTGCCCGTGCAATTGTAACAACTGCTGTGCTAATTTATGAGTACCTCTGGAACCACAAAGAGAAGCAAGAAAATGCATGTTTACCGCTATTGAGACACGCTACTTCTACTGCATTCTAGCTATCTGAGAGGAAGGATTCGATAAATCAGGCTGTCTTTTCTCTTACCTAAGTGCTTCTACCATTCAGTCCTCCCTACACTCCGGAGCAGGGTCCATCTCTGATGTCAGTAGCAGCACGACCCACACGTTGTTATAGCAATTAGACACAGTCTCCTTTTGATTCAAGGACTTAACATGAATGATGTGGAGAAGCATTTCCCTGGGTCCCGAACGGTGTTACCCAGGAGAGCGGCTGTCCAGGGTTAGAGATCACCTGTGCTAGTGCTGAGTGCGGATCCAAAGGGCAGAGGCATCCGTGTGTTCTTTAATTGTGTGTGTGCGTACATGTGTGATTGCTGCTTCCGACCATCCGGTACAGGTCTGGCAGAGGTGTGCCTCTCTCCTGAACTTCTGCGGAACCCTGACCCTTGGAAGACTCATTCTCACTCTGACTTAGTTCCTCCGTTTGAAACATATTTCATAGTCATTAGCCTGGTGTATCCATTGAGACGTTGTTAGCTGTAGGCGACAAAAGACCAATTCAAACAGGCTTAAGCAGAAAGAGAACACATTAGCTCTCACAACTGGGGAGTCCAAGGGCAGAGATACAGTGCTCACACTTTGTTTTTAGGGGTGGGGTTTGGGAAGCCATGTGAGTGACAGACGGCTCACCTTCCAGAGTTAGGGGGCGGGCAAGTGCGCTTAGTTGCCCCCAGGAAGGGAGGCAGCCAGAACCCAGCATGCCTTCCACGCCTGCTTGTAACGGTTTGCCAAATTCAGTTTCTTGGTCTGTTGTGCTGGGCACCTGGGCCAGGTTTCTCAAGCAGCCCAGGTAGTAGGCACTATTTTCCTAAAGCTGGTGGCTGCCGGAAGCAGATTCTTCACCCACTCCTGTTTCAAAGCTCTCAATCCCTGGCCAAGCCCCTGGGGCAGGTGTGACAGTCACCAGCAGGGCAGAAATGACTGAGCCCAGTGAAGGCAGAAGGCTTTCTAGGTGTGGGTTACCATTTCCTCTGGCCTGTGTCAACACTCGGGGATCCTCCAAGGATGGCTCCCCCAGAATCATACCACTGTACTTGTGCGCAGTAGAATTGTCTGTACGGTAAACAGCGAAGACACCATTTCTGCCAGGCAACTAGGGGGTCGTTCCCCTCCCCCAGAGCTCCAACGACAGGCCATTTGTGGACGGAGACCCTTGTGGACGGCCTCTCGTAACATTTCGCTTCACACGGCTGCTCCTCCACATGGACTCCCCCAGAAGCCTGGCAGGTAGGACCGATTACCCTTCCCAAGGCCCCGCAGGTCCCTCCCCAGTTCTCCCCTCCCTCGATTCACTTTCCACTGACCCTCCCAGCTGAATGTAGCCATTGCTCCTTCCTCCCCTCTCCCCCATCAGCCCAAAGTCCCCAGTGTTTCCTGACACACACTCCCAAGGTTCCTCAGAGCCGGCTGAAAACCCTGGGAGGAAAGAAAGGAGGGGCAGGAATGACACATCTTCCAGGCTGCCTGCCCAAGCTCCGTTAGGCCCACTGCCCACGGGCAGTGCATCTGTGGATGTGTGGAGGCCACACCTTGGGCCAAGACGTGCCTGACCGCCTGCTCTGGTCTGCGCAATGCTTCCTCCCACCCTTCTTCTCTGACTCCCTCTCCCTTTCTCCTTTTTCCTCCTTAGATCTCGCCATAGCCCCCGCCCCCACCTCCTCTCCTGCTCTCTCTCCCTCTACCCCACCCAAATGAGGTTGGGTAAACAAAACTTAGTACGTCCAGACTATGAACATCGTAAGTCAAATCGTGTTTTTAAGAATGTTCGTTGACATGAACCTACCCGTGAATATCCTGCAGAGGGAAGAGGGGCTCACAAGGCATTACGGGCAGTATGAGCTCAGTTTTCTAAATGCCCCTCCCCACACCCAAAGACAATGCAAATCACACAACACAGTCATATATATAGCACCATAGTGTTCGCTTCCTTTCTACTCTACCCATTGGGGTCTAGGCCCCGTCCCTGGGTCAAGGCCCTTTGAAGACCCCAGGAATGGCAGATCCAGCCAGAGACAGGCATGCATTTCAAAGGCTGGTCCATACCTCCTCCCCCTTGCCCCACTGTGGTGTTTGTCACTTCCTCCCCTTGGGAGCATCTGGAGGCCCTGGCCAAGGGGAGAGATGAAGGCAGAATTGTTGGATCAAAGTCCACACACATAATAAAGGCATCTCCCTGCCCCACCTAAGGACATGATAATGTGCATTTACCCACACAAAAACACAGAGCAGTGGGCTGGGGCGCCATAAACCTTCTCTTATTACAAAGCCGGAATCTTTTCCATCTGTGTTTAAGCTGCAGCCTAAGAAATAATGTTTATAAAAATAAGATTGGAAGCAAAAATATTGAATGCAATAAATTATGACTACACTGTGTTCTCTCCTGAGGGATGTCCTGGCCAAAGAGCCTTCAATATTTCTATCTGGGTCTGTGCTTTGTCTCTTCTTATAAAGCATTCCATTTGTTGATGGCAAGAAAAGGCCTAGAAGGCCGAGGTTGACTCAATAGAGCTATGGTGCTTGGCCGTCTGTACCTGCCTGGTATCTTAATTTTTCTTCCGAAGGAACAACAGCTCTGCTTGTTCTGGAACTGCAAAATGAAAGCCCAAAGGGAGGCTGCCCAGGGGAAGATTTGTTGGCTAGTTTCCGTCACCCCTACCATCTCCCTCCTTCCAACCCCACCGTCACATCCCCAACACCGTCATGACCATGAATCCAGACACCATCATGATCACCCTTCATGGATGCAACACACCTACCATTTCCCAGGCATTGGCTAGGGTTTGGGAGGGAGGGAAACCTGGGAAATTAATATGACACAGATCTGAGATTTAAAAATCTCCAGGGAGATGGGCCAGATGTACAAATAACTCAGAATAAGAAGGAAAGTCAACAGCAAGGTACCGAAAAGTTCTCCCAGAGTTCAAAGGAGGGAGAGATGAAGCAGCTTTTGAGTTGAGTCTGGAAGGATGGGTTGGATCTAGACCCCCAGAACTGGAAGGAAAAGGCCTTCTTGGAAGAGGGATTGATGTAAGGGAAAGTGCAAAATTGTAATGCGTGGATGAAGAGGAGAGGAATGGATTCAGTTGGGCTGGACCCCAAGGTGTCTGAGGGGCAGTGAGGGAAATCAGGTTGAAGGGTGGAGTGGGAGTAGATCAAGAAATGTGATGGATAAAGGAAAAGGCCACTCAGTCCAAGGATTTGGGCCTTTTATATGGTGGGAAGTGGACGATCAATGGAAAGTTATTGAGCTGTGGGAGGGTGGAGCTGATTTTGAAGCTAATCATTGTGATGTGATCTTGGGGCCAGTGAGCATTCTCTGCTTTCTCTTTCCTGAAAAGATCCCAACTCTTCTCCCCTCTTGGCCGATTCAAAAATTTAACAGAAATGTTGAGTGTTAGCCATTTGCTTTAAATCCTACCACTTCATACTTTGTCCCTTAAGCATTTGTGACAGAGAGGAGGGAGAGGGGTAAGAATGAAACACACAGCCATAGACTATTACTTATACCTCTGGGCAAATAAGTGTATCAGATGCTTTCTAGAGAGTGGATTTTGCTTGTGGCAGGTATGGCATATGAGGGTACCACAGGAGAAGCAGAGGGGACAGCCTCCTGTCAGCTCACACGGCCTGCTTTGCCTTCCTTATGGGATCAGCTCCATGTGGCTCTGAGGTGTTCGACTCAAGAGTAGAGAAGCCCAGGGCCCAAGGCAAGGGCATCCCCAAGAGCCAATGGGAGGAAGCCCTGATGGTTGGACAAGGCTGGTGCCAACTTGTGCGGACTTTGCCCTTGGAGCAAGGGTGGTGCTGCCCTCATTCCACTTTCTCCATGATTCCAACGGGAACCACTGGAGTTGCATCCGGGAGTCATTTCCAAGGCATTTTCTTTTTCAATTCCTTACTTGGCTTTATTTAATAACACAGTCCCCAGTGCAATAACATCCTCTATTCTGTCCTGTTCTTCTGTGTAGATAGAAGAAAGCAGACCTCTTGTCTTATTGTGGCTGGGCCTCGACCCTCATTTTCTGGCAGACGTTTAGGACGGAGCTGGGATCCCTCCCTCTGATTTGGGACTATTTGAGAAAAGGCGCCTGTGACCCTTCCCCCACCTTCCGGCCTGGTTTTCCTCTGAGGACAGGGGGAGAGGGCTCTTCCAGGCCGAGCTGGCAGCCAGGCCAGCGTTTGTGGTAGGCGGTGTTTATGTGAATGCACAAATGTTTATGCAAGATTGCCAACCGGTTATTTATGAGTCTCTCAGCTCTTCCCCAATAAAAGCTGTTCTCTCAATGCTCTGACAGGCCCCACATCTGTAACTAATGTGTCACTCACTCAGCTAATGCAGTTCACTTGTGTTTATTTTTGCACAAAAGCAATTTATCCAGTCGCTCTGGGGGAAAAAAAAAAAAAAAAAAAAAAAGGCCGTGTCAGGAGCCTTCTTTGGAACAGAGTGTTTTTCCTCAAAAGATATTCCAAATGGCTCACAGGGCAGGGCAGGCTTCTGGTGTGTGTGCCTGACCGTGTCTGTGGGTCTGTCCTGAGTGTGAGGGAGTGTGTGGGCCCGTGCTTTGTCTCCGAGTATATGGATGTGTGTCTTTGCGCCTCTGTCTGTCTGGGACTGAGTGGCTTTGAGTGTTTACCCCTGAATCTAAGAGTTCTGCCGGGGTGTGTTTGGGTTTAAAAGGTATTGGGTGGGGGTGGGGTTGGATGTAACTTTGCATTCCCTCCGGTAGAGATAAATCAAAGTTGGGAAAGTAAGTTGTTGGCAGTTAAAACGCCTGGAGGAGGAGTTTGGAGGAAGGAGGGGAGGGGGAACCGAGGTTAAAAGGGAGGATGATTGGCTTCAGGGCAAAAGGAACATTAACACTGTCCAGCCAAGGACTGTAACTATAAAACTGCAGAGGAAGGCCTAGGCATCCCTTCCCTGTGGTTGTTAATTTTGTCATTCCCACTCTGTTTTTCTTCAGCATTGACAGTAAACCTTCAGAGTGCAAAGGATGCTCTGTGGGCTTGTTTGGGGGGCGCTGTAAGAAAGGAGGGAGCCTGCTGCACAAGCAGATTCCTGGGAAAAGGAACCAAACCGTGGCGGGAGGCTGTGAGGGGCATGTCCCCACCAGGGTGGGGGTCAGGAGTCAGGCTGAGTGCTTGGGGTCTGCCAGAAGGGAAAAGAGGTGCTGACTTGGGCTGGGGAAGGGCCTGGTGGACTCTGTGGTCCTCAATCTCATCCCATAGTTGGTCACTCTGACCCTGGCCAGTCAATGCACCAGTCTGCGTTGGGCAGGAGAGTCCAGAAGTCTCCGTGTAGACCCCTCCCACTGCTGGGAAACCATCCATGGATGCCCATGGCCAACTGGCATGGAGGAGGTGGCCCTGATGGCAGATGTCTTTTATGTCACCCCTAAATGACCCAGCAGGAGTAATGGCGTATTAATTAGGACAGTGGTTCCCAAACCACGTGCTCGAGGAACCCTCACACTCATTACTTGAAACAGATGTCTTCTTACAGCTCAGACCAAATCTTGGCTGCTTTGTCCCAATCTGCAAGAAAATATTGGAGTTCTTCCCTCTTGAGTTTTCCGCCAGTAAGATTTCATTAAATCTCTGGTGCCTGTCGAATGATACGTCAGTTGATATTTATATAAACATAGAGAAATGTACAATTGTGCTTTGCCTGAAAGCTTGTTTTTATGGACTTGGGCTTTCCAATGGTGATTTTTTCTGGCATCCATAACCTGACTGTGAATTGGGGTGGTCAGGGGAAGCTGTCCATTTGTCTCATGGTTTCTCTGGCCAGGTGACATTCATGGTCATCCCTTTGTCTCCCTGTGATGTGACCTGAGCAAATTCGACTTCGGGGCCTGCTCTTCCCCTCGGCCGGGGTGTATTCAAGACGAGGAGCAGAAGGATGTCCATCAACTCAGTACTCTGGTTTCCAGTAACAATTCAACTTGGACAGACTTGAGGCTAGGACAGTGGGGAGGCATTTGAAAAGTTGGGATTTGCCCTTTTGATCTGAAGGTCTCTGTGGAATGCCCTGTCCTCAGAGTAGGCCTCCCCGCTCCTCGTGCCCTGGGAGCGTGTGTTTCCTTGGCCCCTACCCTCAGTGCCCCTCCTTTCCTCCTGCTTCTGCTTT
This sequence comes from Aethalodelphis obliquidens, assembly GCF_003676395.1. NCBI lineage: Eukaryota > Metazoa > Chordata > Mammalia > Artiodactyla > Delphinidae > Aethalodelphis > Aethalodelphis obliquidens. Next base: position 9,184,600 of record NW_020837956.1, on the reverse strand, counting down.
CGTCCCTCCTTCCAGTCACCCTGGGATTTTTTTTTTTTTTTTTTTGCGGTACGCGGGCCTCTCGCTGTTGTGGCCTCTCCCGTTGCGGAGCACAGGCTCCGGACGCGCAGGCTCAGCGGCCATGGCTCGCGGGCCCAGCCGCTCCGCAGCATGTGGGATCTTCCCGGACCGGGGCACGAACCCGCGTCCCCTGCATCGGCAGGTGGACTCTCAACCACTGCGCCACCAGGGAAGCCCCACCCTGGGATTTTAAACTCCTTCTTGCAGTTGAATTCGTTCCTAGGCCGGTGGCCGTCCCTCAGTGGTAAGTGAGCCTCCCAGCCACCTCTGTCTTGGAAATCTCTGGAGCAGGCTCAGGCCTTGCATGGCTCTTAAGTCCCAGCCCTTCCTTCCCTCTCCTGTGGGCCTGTGACTAGGGAGAAGTGGGGAGCTTTGAGTCTCGGGGTGGGGGGCAGAAGGAGCGAGGGGTGTACTCTGGAAACAGGCTTACTTTAGAATCTAAGAAGAAAGCACCAGCTCACAGCCCTCACCAGGTTCAACCATCCATCACCTTTCTGGCTCTAACCAGCACAGCTGTCTGACGGTCGGGCTCACCAGCCTCTCCTCCCTGCTTGACTGTAGGCTGTGTGGCAAGGCTGTCCTTTCTCACTGTGGCCTTTGGGGTTGCCCCCGACCCAGGCTCTCTTCCCTAACCGGTGTGCTCACCTCCCACCTGGCCGCTGCAGGCCAGGGAAAGGGCCATCCCGCTGGACATATGCATCACAAAGCCATATTTTCCCATCAGCAAAATTGTTCTCAGGTCCTAAACTGAGGATCCACAAGCCCCGCTGCCCGCAGGGACCCAGGAGGTAATATAAGGAGAGGACGGGAGGGCCCCAGGGCTGGGGGCAGTGGGGAGGGGTGGCCCTGAGGCTCCCTGGAGCACATGCTCTGTCCACAGGGGTGACCCCTTCACAGCAGGAAAGGGTTACAATTTTTGGAATGCCAGCCCAGTGAAGCCAGTTCTTCTATTTTCACATCTGGACTTTTATGTGGACTCTCCTAATGTTACATGTTGGCAACCAAGTCCAGCTTAAAACATGGTGTGGGCCAAGCAAAACACGCCTGCTGGCCAGTCATGGCTCGGTTGCCCCTCTGCTGGTGTGAGATGCCGGGGAGCTTGTGTTGTGGTTGTTTGAGGATGTACATGGCGATGTGCAGGCCTTCGGCCCTCACCTAACTGGGGAATCCCTCCATCAGGTGCCGTGAGGGCTCACGCTCTTTGCTAAAAGCTGGACACAGCCGGTTACCTGAGAGCTGGATGTTTAGGCTGCACTGTCCTGGGGCAGCATAGGTTTGCTTGGTCTCCAGGGAGGGATGCAGACCCCTGTTTTTTTGCTGAGCGTTGTCCTGTGGAAGGCCCCTCTGGGGAGCCTGGGCAGGGAGGGTGGGCAGTGGCCATCCTGGGTCAGGATGCCTTATCCATGCAGGTGACAGATGGATGTCAAGGACGGCTTCCAGGGTTCTGGTTTGTGCAATGGGGGGATGTGGTACCTCCTCCAGAGGGGGGGATACTGGAGAATCAATGGGTTTGGGGGCAACAGCCGGACATCTCTAGGTTTTGCCTCATTTTCCTAGGTTGTAAGGAAGGCGGAGGGCAGCTTTTGGCCTGAGATGGGGCGTTGCGATTGTGGCCTCTGCTTCACCCCCTGTGTAGCCTCCGGGAGGGTGAAAGCAGGACCCAGAGCCCCAGTCTTGTCCCAAGAAGCTGTTCTTGAGCTCAGCCTGAGTCCCCAGGGACAGCCCGGCAGTCACACCAAACTTGGGAGGGATACTCATGTTGGTTTCATGGTCACTGAGGCTTCTGGGATCACCCAGTGGCAGGGAAAGAGCTTGGGTCCCAGCTCTGCACTTTATTAGCTTGTGACCTTGGCCAGTGACGTCACCTCCTGGGAGTCAGTCCCTTGTCTGTCGATGGGTCTGTCTCGTTGGTCTGTAGCCTCCATCCAGCCTCCACGTTCTCTGACGATGACTGCTGCCAGCTGCTGCCGTAGCGCCATTTGACGCGTCTTTCAGAGCACGGATGGGACTGTTGCTTCACCCCGGACTCCCGGGTGTCCAGCAAGGCACAAGGCACATCGTAGGTGCTTAGCATGTCTTTGTTGAATAAATTAGCAAAACCAGCTCCCTGGCAGCAGGGAGCAGGCCACAAGCAGAGAACGAGGCAGGCAGGAGAGCCCTGGGGCAAGGGAACACTTTTGCTGCGGCTTCATCCTAGGAGCGAGGGCGCCTGCAGGCTGAGGGCTGCTGGGGCCTGGAGGCTGGAGCCCGTCTCCCAGCCCGGCATCTTCTACAGCCCGGCCCTGCCCCGCCCCACCCTCCCCCAGAACTGCCCCACAGTGACCACTTTCCCAAGTCCTTTCACTGTCTCTGAATGTTTAAGGTTTTAAGATGCAGCCCTTTGGCGACATCACAGGGAGCAGCTGGGCCCCGGGCTGGACCAGGCTGGCACGTTGGAGGGAGAGCCTTTAACTAGGACACACTCAGTCACCAGTTCTCTGCTGCAGGCAGGAAGGAGCAGGCCCACGCCTGGTCTCCGAGCTCTTGGAGGAGCACGAGGGGGAGACAGCAGTACCCCGGCCTGGGTTCTGGGCCTGAACAGCTACAGGGGCCCCCGCTTTTCCTACGAGGCCTGTGTGGACGGACGGGAAGGCCTAGGGCTGTGAGGGTTGGGCCGTCTGGGAGAATCAGCTTACAGGGCGACAGTGGGGCTCTGGGACCTCAGGCAGGGGTCCTGGGGTGCACTTCCTCATGCCGGCCTCGAACACACTGGGGGCCTCAAGGAGCTCGCTGTCACCCCCACTGAGTGCCCGCACCCCGCTTCGGGGCAGCCAGGGGTCTCTTCTGAGTACCTCACCAGCCCCTCCCGCCCTCATCCCTGGGCAGCAGAGGAGTGACGCGAGGGACCCAGGTTGAGCTGTGAGGGTGAGTCATCGGGAAAGCTCCTTGGGTCTTTGGATCTGGGGGATAGTGGATGCGAAACTGGACATTTTTCTTTCATCCTCCACCCTCTTCAGGCCTCATTCTCCTGAAAATACCAGAACGAATAGGGATATCATGCACACTCATGTAGCCACAAACCGGTTTCCGAAATACAATTACAAATCCAGTCGAAGGCCTCCATGAGCACCACCCGAACATGGCTCCCTTCCACTGCATCCCCTCCTCCCCAAGAAGTAATTACCATCCAGTATTTGGCATCACAAATTTCTTTAACTTTTTACGACATATGCATGTTTTCTTGACGTATTTACAGAATTGTTTTGCATGCTTTGAAACTCTGTATAAATAATATCATTCTATTATGTATTCTTGTGCAGTCAGTTTTTGCCTCTCAATATGTTTAGGGATTCCAGCACGCGGACATGTGTGACTCTGGCTCGCTTATTTTCTGCGCTATGTAGAATTCCACTGCGTGACTACATCATTTCTCCAAGGAAGCCTCCTCCCAGCCCGCTGAGGGGTGGCTCTGCTCCCTGGGGATGCTGCCTTGTGCAGGGAGCTCCAGCTGTGTGGATGCCCCCCACCTCCATCTCCCCCACCCCATGTTAGGGTGCCAGAGCCCTTCTTCCCCTCCCAGAACTGTTGCTTCACGGAGGAGGAATTTGAGTGGATTTCAGGCAACCTTGTGTTTGCCATAAATCAATGTTTAAAGTGAAACCCTAGCCCAGTGGGGCTGCAGTTGCAACCAGCTGAGTGCAGCCAGGCAGGCTGTTTCGAACCTGGATGGAAGGAGCTGTGTGCTCCACAGGGACAGGGTCTTTGACCGGGACGTGCTGGCAAGCCCTTCTCCAGTGCGTGGGGAGGCCCCGGAGCAGCCACAGCCCCCGGCAGAGCCCCTGTGGTGACCCTGGCTCGAGGCCCACACTCCTCTCTGCACTGACCACTCTTGCTTTGTCCAGTGGCATCCAGGATGGGTTTGGCCATGTGGATGTGAGGATGGAGGTTGTTGTAGCAGCTTTGAGGGAGGGGGAGTGAGGTTCTGGGACCTGCTCGGGGGCAGCCTGTCCTGATGGGCTTACATTTTAGACCCTTGAGAAGGGCAGAGGCAGCAAGTCCCCACACTAGTTCAGACCCCGACCCCCAACACCCGCTGCACCCAGAGCTCCCAAAGCCACACGATGACTTCCGTGCGTCTACGTAATTCTGCCTTCGTGGACCCTTTCCTCCATAAAAGAGTATTATAATTTATATTTTATGATTGTCTTGCTGTAAAGACTACGGTAGGCACAATCATGGCTCTCAAAGATGTCTGTGTCCTACTCCCTGGAACCTGTGAATATGTCACCTTACATTGCAGAGGTGCTTAAGTTAAGGATCTTGAGATGGGGGATCATTCCGGACTATCTGGGGGGGCCTAATGTGATTATAGGGTCTTCATGAGTGGAAGAGGGTGCAGGAAATTCAGAGTCAGAGTGGGTACATGTGAGGACTCAGCCCACCTTTGCTGGCTTGGAAGATGGAGGAAGAAGCCTTGGAATCAAGCAATGGCGGCAGCCTCTAGAAGCTGGAGGAGGCAATGAAACAGGCTCTCCCGAGACTGTCCAGAAGGAGCACATTCTTGCCAACACCTTGATTTTAGCGCCGTGAAATGCATTTTGGACTTCTGACCTCCAGACCTGTAAAATAATAAATCTGTGTGGCTTTAAGTCACTAAGTGTATAGTGACTTGTTACAGGAGAAATAGAAAAAGAGGAGGAGAGAGGCAGCAAGGCTCCACGCTTGTCCAGACCCCAGCACTCAATACCCGCCGCACACAGAGCTCCTTTGCTTTTGTGGGGTTCTTCCTCCATAAAAAAATATTTAAAATTATACTTTATTCTAAATAAATAATATTCAGACTGTGCTGGTATAAAGGTGAATACAATCGAGGCTGGATTCATTATTATATATTCATTATTATTATATATTTTTTAAATTCCTGATTTTAAAAGAAATGAAAACATTTTGGGGGGGCCCCTAAAAGAATCATGGGCCCTGGGCCTCCCAGGGGAGAAGTCTACCCTGATGGCCGCTGCGGAGCCTCCAACACCCTCCCTCTATGGAGACTGCAACCCTTCTCTTGTCCAGGACACTTTCCCTGCATGGCTGGAGGGGAGGTGGGCGTGGCTTCCCTAAGCCCCAACCTCCCCAGGCCTCTTCTCCCATCATGGGGGCTTGGGTGCCACGTGAACAGAGGGCTTTGTGCGTGGCCCGCCTTATGGGGGCAGGGGGCAGCCTGAGTTCTCTACACAGGGCCACGGGGCAGATCCTCCTCAGTGCCTTTGTTTGGTGTTGGGTGGGTGGCATTTCCAGATCACCCTGTACTGGAATTGTTAAAGGACTGTAGCCTATGGTGGGGAATCCACCCTAGGGCTTGTCCAAGGTGAAGGTGGGATCTTCTGTGTACAGGTCAAGGGTGTGTTAGTCTGCATTATCAGGGCCATTGGATGGTTCCCCAGCCCAAGGGGTTTATTTTGAGGGAAGCCCTGATTCTATCTTGGGGATGAGGCAATGGGATGGTTACAGTAACTAAGGAAGGGGATGTATTAGCTCAGGTTGCCGTAACAAAATACCACTGACCGGGTGGCTTAAACAACAGAAATGTATTTTTTCATGGCTCTGGAGGCTAGAAGTCCAAGAGCAAGGTGTCAACAGGTTATGTTTCCTTTGAGGCCTCTTTCCTTGTCTCGCAGGTGGCCACCCCTCTTGTGGCCTCTTCCCACGGCCTTTACTCTGTGCAGGCACCCCTGGTGTCCCTCTGTGTGTCCAGATCTCCTCTTATATGACACCAGTCAGATTGGATTAGGGCTCACCCTAAGAACCTCATTTTCACTTAATCACCTCTTTTTTTTTTTAATTTAAAAAGTTTTGGCTGGGTTGGGTCTTCGTTGCTGCGCGCAGGCTTTCTCTAGTTGCGGCGAGCGGAGGCTACTCTTCGTTGGGGTGCGCGGGCTTCTCATTGCGGTGGCTTCTCTTGTTGCAGAGCACAGGCTCTAGGCGTGTGGGCTTCAGTAGTTGTGGCACTTGGGCTCAGTAGTTGTGGCTCGCAGGCCCTGGAGCGTAGGCTCAGTAGTTGTGGCACATGAGCTTGGTTGCTCTGCGGCATGTGGGATCTTCCCAGACCAGGGCTCAAACCTGTGTCCCCTGCATTGGCAGGCGGATTCTTAACCACTGTGCCACCGGGGAAGCCCAGTTAGCCATATTGACTGAGTCTGAGCCAGATCATGTGCTTGTCACACTTTCATGGATTAAGTCGAAGGATGGGGGGAGCAGGTCATATGACTCCAGCAACCTTTTAGACTGGGCTGGTCATGTGGCTATGGCTTCTCTTGGTCTTGTAATGACCATATTCCTTCTAACATTGATAGAATCTACTTTCAAAGCCTCTCCAATCTATAGAGGGAAATATGAGGTGTGGTCTTGAATTATCCCTGTTCTGACCATCCAGGAACTGTCTGGGAGCCTGGTGGCCAAAGCTGGCATGACCACACGATCCTCCTCACTGCCCCAGGGGCTTCTGGAGCCCACCCACCTCTGCTAGAAAGCTCTATCTCGTTGCACATCTCATTGCCTTGAGCACGTGGCATCTGGTCCCTGATATCCCCATTCAGGGGCTGGCCTTTGCAGGGGAGGTTGGGAGAAGAGAAGGAAGAGGGAAAGGAGTCAGGGAAGCCTAGAGTCATAGAGGCGCCAGTGGGGGCCAGTGGGGGCCAGGGCGGCTGGCTGGGGGCTGAGGGAAGGGGACCTGCAGCCCTCGGGTGAGCTCTGTGAGCTAGGAGCACGGCGGCGTCCTCACGGCTTGCCTGTCCTCCTCTCTGCCCGGTTCCCCTGTGAGAGACCCTTGGGGACTTCTGAGAACTAGGCTTGTGGTGGGGAGAGTAGAGGGGGTGAAGCTTCTCAGACACCTCAGATTCTACCAGAGAAGTGCACGAATCGTTTAGGGTCCATATCTCAGAGACAGAGAGACCACCACTCCCCTGCATTCTCTCCAGGTTGTTTTCAACTCCTAAGTCTTGGCTCCCCAAATGCCAAAGGTCTGACTCAATCAAACTGCGGTTCAAACCAGTGCTTGCGCTGCACTCTCTCCCCTAGCCCACCACGCTCCATCCTACAGCCACCCTGGAAGGTGGATACTATCATCCTCATTTCACAAATGTGCAAACACAGACTGAGGTCAGGTGGGTGCCCCAAGTCCCACGTCCAGTTATCGGCAGAGCGACATTGGGACCCAGGCCCGTGTGACTCCCCAGCTGCGAGTGCAGCCGTTTGCTTGGCTCTGCACCATCAGAGCCTGTACTACACGTGTCACTGCTGCCCTGCAGCTACTTGCCTGGTGCCCTGGCCCCTGGCTGGCCCTGCTGGGCCGTGGGATTGAGGATGAGCACTTTCCCCAACTTCTCCTGTGCTTCTTCCCCCTCCTGCGTTCTCAGTTCCAAGACTGGCAGGCAGACAGCACCCAAGTGCTGAGCAGACCTTTCCGAGGGGACAGTGAGGCCCTTCCCATGTTGCTGTCCAATGGGCAGACGTGGGCCGCTGCAGCCACCGTGTTCCAGAAGCCCAGAGATGTGTGTCATCTGGCCTGTCCACTCCTTCTCTCTCTCCCCGTAGTGTCCCTACACTGGGCCACAGGTGGGGGCAGGATGATTGGAACGCTTTTATTTTGTCTCTGCTAAAAAGTGTGCTATCTCTTGGGGCTGAGGCCGTTTGAAGATGAGCTGTGAAAAATGATCTGGCCATGCTTCAAATCAGGTCTTGGCCCTTCCTGACCTGCTCTGGGGAGAGGAGGGATGGGCTTTTTGCCAGAGATTCGCCCCCATCAGAGGTAGCTGGACCACCCAGCCCACCAGCAGCAGGGTGTGTGGTGTGCGTGTGCTTGTGTATGCGTGTGTCTGTGCAGGTCTGCATTTACTTGTGTGTTTGTGTGTGCATGTCTCTTGTGCTTACACATGTACTCCTGTCTGTGCATATGTGTACATACGTGCATGTTTGTTTGTGGGGGTATATGGTGATATGTATGCCTGTGTCTGAGACCATGTGCTTGCTCACCTGTGTGTTTGTATCTGTGTGTGCATGCACACGTGTGTGCTCTGGCCACGTGTGACCTGGCCGATGGTCAGGTCACGTGGTAGGTGGGGATGGAGGCTGTGAGAGCAGAGCAGAGTGGAGGCAGTGGGTGTTCGGGGTGACGAAGCCTGGGGATGAGTGGGGTCAAAGGTGGCAGAACTAACTCTGCTTCACGTTTTGTGACTCTTGGACGCTCTTCAGGTCTTGGTGCTGTGTGTGGATTCCCCTGACCGGAGAACACTGTCAGCCTGTCCTCCCCAGCTGTCCTTGGGAAGGTCCAGGGGTGATGGGGGCAGGAGTCCACTCTCTTCTGTGGTCTGACTGAGCAGACACAGGCTTCCCTTCTGGAGATGAAGATGAGTTCAGTGTTCAAGAGGCAGAGTCATGAGCTGGTGTGAATTTTTTTCCAAGCTGGGAAAAGTGAACCTCTCTGGCAGGCATGGTGATGGGATCCCTGTGCACGCAGGACCCTGAGACTCCTATACTCCTGGGCCCTGGCCTACCACATGGGCTCCTAGGTCAGGGTCCCCTGGACTCATGGCCTGCCCAGCCTCTGGTGCCCACCCCTTCTGTAAAGGGGTCTCTGGAGCCAGGTGTTCTTTCCTGGAGGCGTCCTGGTGGCCCTGGGGGAGATGGAAGTGGCCTGGTGTTTGACAGGAGCACTTAGTGTCTTATCAGGCCCAGCCCAGCCCGAGTTATGCAGGCAGGCCTGAGCAGGCTCAGGTCCTGCCCTGCTTTCTGCTTCTCTCCCTCCCTGTCCCCTTGCTCAGCTTCATGTCTGTCCCTTTACCCCTCTGCCTCTCCCTTCCCAGGAAGCTGGAGTGTGTAGCCCTCGTCCGGCCAGCTGGCTTTTTCAGGTTCTAGCTGCTTTGGGGGCTCTTTTCCTTCATGGGTGTTGCTGCACAGACTGCTCAAGCCTGTGCAAAACTCATCATCTGGCTGGTTGCAGAGTCTCCTTAAATCTACTCTGAGCTGTGTGTTCTGTCATCCTCTTGGCACCTTTGGGGAGTACCTTTCTGTTTGCGATGGTCTCATCTCGACATACAGTCCACGCAGTGCTGGGCTCCACTGTGTTGGAGCCTGAGGCAAAAGGAAAAATCAGTAACATGGATCTGTCTTTATTGAAAAATCTGGTATTTCATTCATCCATCGTGGATATTTTGCATTAGTTTTGGTTTTTAAAAGTATTGCATTAAAATATGTTTTGTCTTGCCTACTGACTTTTTTGGTGTCCCTAAGAGTTTGCACCTGAGGAGAGTGCAAAGAGAAAGGATTCCTTGGTTGGGGCCCTGGACCGTCCAGGACTGGAAGTTGACTGGAACTCTTCCTTTCTAGGAGTGGCTTGTAGAGGCTGGAGCATGTGGGTGTGTGTGAGGGGGTGGGGGAAGGAGGGAGAGAAAACGACTGACAGATTTCAGAGCTTCTGCTAATGTTTCCACGGAGCTGAGGGGCAGGGCCTCGGGGAAGGGGCCCAGCCCAGGGTTCCACCAAGTGGGAGGGTGGGTCTTTGCAGTGGAAAGAGAAGCAGGGAGCAGGGTTGGAATGGAGGGGAAAAAAAAAAAGTCTGTGAAATGAAGTGAAAAGAATTCATTTCTATGGAGGTGGGCTTGAGGGGATGAGACTAGAAAATGTGAAGGCTGGGAGGCCTTAAAGAGCTATGGGGGGTCGTGAAGCCCTCCACCACCCCGACCTTCAGTGGGGTTCGCTCCATATGCACTGGCCTTGTGCGAGTGAGTTTTTGCTGGGGGAGTAAAGGGAAGGGGTGGATCCCGGGCTTCAGCCTGTCCGTGTGGAAGTGGGGCTGAGAACGTGGGCAGGGATGTTATCTGCCTGCTGAACTTTCCAGCGGAAGCCAGGGCCGAGAGGCAGACCTGTATTGGGCAGGTGTGAGTGACAGGATTCGGGCTGGTTCTCCTGGAATCTCCAAGGGCAGGCGTCTTGGCATGTGTGTCTATGTCTTGTCAGTTTGAGGATTGCCAGGCCCCTGGCTTGCTGCCCACTTTGAGACCTTTGAACGTTTTTTTCCTCATTAGCTTCTCCAGAGGGTCGACGGGGGTGAGCAGGGGAGCCCCAGGCTGTGGTGAGGGGCCAGGGAAGCTGGCCTGAGGCCTCGGATGGGCCTCTGTGCTCTGGAGTAGCCTTTCCTGCCTCCTCGGGATCAGGGTGTACTGGACCCAGCCTGCATCCTCAGCTCATAACCCTATCCAGGCTGCGCGCGCGCACACACACACACACACACACACACACACACACACACACACACAGATTCCTAGGGTGCTAGGGCCAGGGTATGTGTGTGTGTGAAGAGCATCAAGGCCGCCTGACCCCTGTAGTCAACTCCCCTTGTCTTGCGCTGTCACGCCCTCCTCCATCTTGGAAGGGGGTGGAGTCTCTCCTCAGAGAGGGTCTGGGGAATTGGGAGCCACATGGCTCCCAGCATACCAGCTAAATCGAGGGCGCCTGTACTGATCCTGCAAAGGCTGAAGGTGGGTTAATAATGGAGAATTGTGGGGCCTGACTCCCGTTACCTCCGGCTGGGGTCTGTGGCTACATTTACCTAAGAAAGCAACCCTGCCCCTTACCCTGAAGTCTCTACCCTCTCCCTCCACGTGGGAGCTCCTACCTGGCTCAGCAGAGGTGGAGAGAGGACCCCCTTTCTCCCTCCACCCTGTAACCACCCTGCTTGTTGGGATTCAGCCCCAAGGGCTTGCCTCCTACAGGATGCAAGTTTAGGCACGTGCTCCCTCTCTGGTCCACAATCTTCCCATCTTTTGTTTATTCTGGTGTTTCCCTGGTCATAAAACTCATTTATACTAATTGTTGGAAACATGGAAAATTGGGAAAGCATAAAGTAGAACATGGTAGTGGCTTAAACCTGGCTCTTGGAGAGCCACACCGTTGTCCATTCGGAATGCCCACCACGTTTGAGTTCCCGTCGGCTGTGGGTGCCCTATACTTGTCACAGCACCTTCCTGTTCTTGTCACATTCGATCTTGTGGCACAGCCTTATGAAGGGCCATCAGCAGTCCCCGTTTTCTCCTTTTCGTAGCTGCGAAATTGAAGCAGAAAAGTAAGACTTGTCCCGATGTGTACCCTGCCTCGTCCCACCCAGGCCTCCTGAGCATGCTGTCCCACCAGCTTCTCAAACCTGCTCATAAGCCTGAGCTGGGGGCTGTGAGCCCCTCTGCACAGTGGACACCCTTTCCAGCCCCCCGCCTGCACGCAGTCTTCCCTGTGGGGCTGGCTTTGAGCCTCACCCACCTGCCTGGGGGATGATGCGTCACAAGCTTAGTGAGGTTTGGGGGGAGGGGGTGGGGAGGCAGAGGGAGGGGGCAGATTTCAACGGCATGCCTCTTGGAAACCACATCAAATGGTGCAGCTAGGAATTAATAAATAAATTTGGGAGACAAGTCAATTACCCTCCCTCTGTGCCCCTGTCCCTGGGGGCAAACAGCGGTCTGTGGTTCCCAGCCTGAGCACGCCTTTGCAGGGGCAGGCCCAGCCAGCGCTGCAGCTGGCTTCTGTCAGATTAACTGGGTGAGATGTGACAGGCCTCTGTCCTCTGGGGAAATGGCTCCCTTCCTGGGAGGTGGTGAGGACATTCCCAGGTTACTCTGTTCTTGCCCTCTCCCTGCGCCCCTCCCTGTCTCACTGCCTCATGGGTGTCCACCTCCAGCACCCCAAACAGAGTCTCCTGCTCAGTTAGTTACAGGCTCCAAGGTCCACTGTGGTCACTGATCGCCAGGATGCCTTCAGAAGATGCCTGTGAAATGCATTTACTGAGGGAGGGCCACCTTGTGAGTCTCTTCCAGACACATTAGCATCATGGTTATTATTTTAAAAATCAGACTAACTACTTGTTGCCATAGAAAACATTTATTTACTTGGCAAATATTTTTAAATGCTGCTTTGTGGCAGAGTTTTTGCTAGTTGTAGAGATACAGAGAAAAGAGACACGCCGTCACCCTCTAGGAGCTGACAGTTCTGTGGGGAAGTCAAACACAGCCAATGACTGTGCAGGAAACTTTGGGAGGAAAAGTGGGGGGCACCTAGCCCAAGGCTTGGGGGGCTTCTCAGTAGGTGATGCCCACCCAGGCTGCATCCTGAGGGGTGAGTTGTCATTGAGACTGGGGGATGGGGAAATGCCGTTCCAGATAGAGGGAACAGCATTTGCAAAGTCTCAGGCAGGGGAGGGCCTTGAGCTGGATCACAGGATGTGAGTGGAGCAGGGGCAGGAGGAGAGGCAGAGGCTGGCTTGTGTGCAGCCTTGATATATATATATATATATATATATATATATATCAACAGGGTTGCATGAGAGGGGGGTGGTATATAAACCTCTTTCCTTAAGTCTTTTTAACGTGATTAAGTTATGGATTCTTATCAACTTTCTGTGTGTGTTGGGTGAGTAGGGTGTTTTTTCTGTTTAGAAACAACAACACAACTCCTTAGAACCCAGCAGACTACAAAGGGAAAGCAGTGGTCTTCAAAATATAAGAGCAGCATCATGGAAAAATGAGCTCCCCCTCTGACATTTGTTGCCACTGAATTTTCTATGGTTGCATTACGTAGGCATGTTCTTTAGATCAACGACTCTCAAATTTCAGTATGCATATGGTGTTTGGGATCTGTCCTGGAGAGTCTGAGTTAGTGGGGTCCAGAAATGTGCATTTTTAAGAAACTTCCATGGTAAATCATATTTGGTCAGTAGAACATGCTTTGAAAATCACATTCCTAGGACCTGAATTAACTATTTCGTCGTCTTGGGGAATTTGCTTGCAATTCAGGAGGCTGCCACCAGATGGCAGTGGTGCTTTGTGATGGATCTAAGCAGAGAGGTTCTCCCCCCCCTCCATGTTTGCTGGAGACAGTTCTTTATTGCAAGAATGTATAGAAAATAATTATAAAATTGTTGGTAATGAAATTTCAGAGCTTAATTTTAAATTTACCCTTCAAACATTAAAGCTGAACTTTCCAACACGGTGGCCACTGGACATGTGTGGCTTTTGAGCACCTGAAATGTGCTTAGTCTAAACTGAGATGAGCTGAAAGTATAATAAACACACTGAATTTCAAAGACTAAAAAAACAGAATGTAAAGTATCTAGTTAATAATTTTATCATGATTTCATATTGAAATTATAATATTTAGGATTAAAGTTTTATTATTAAAATTAATTTCATCATTTCTTTTTCCTTTTTTTTTGGCCCTGCCTTGCAGCATGCAGGATCTTAGTTCCCCAACCAGGGATTGAACCCGTGCTCCCTGCAGTGGAAGCATAGAGTCTTAACCACTGGACAACCAGGGAAGTCCCCATTGCTTTTTACTTTAAAAAAAATACTAGAAATTGTAAAATTACATATGTGGCACACATTCTATTTCTATTGGACAACAGTGTATGAGAAATCACCTAAATTAATTTCTTCATTTTGAAAGTGAGGGAATTAAGGCCAAAAGTTTGATGAAAGAGCGCCAGACTTGAAGTCAAAAGACCTCCACTTAAGTTCTAGACTAGATACTCACTGCATGCTCTTGGGCAAGTTGTGTACCTTCACTTAGCCTCTGTTTCATCATCTGTAAAGAAGGCATAATTACAGCAACCCTCCTCACTTAAAAGAGTTATGTAAAAGACCTATGAGATAATGAGGCCGAAGTAGCTTGTGTAAACTCTGAAGCATCACAAAGAGATCAAATTACTATTGTTGTGGTTACTGATAACCACTAAAACCCTGGTCCTATAGTCTCACAGTCCTTGAAAGCACTCCTGGCACGAAGGTCAATGGATTGGGGCACTTCCCGACTCTTAGGAGTTTACAACTGAGTTAAGGAGTTACTACATACACTTAGGAAATGTAAAATGACGAAAGAAGAGTGAGTGATTCAAGTAAGTAATGGGAAATGCCACAAGGTGTGTATAGTTAATAGTGAGTCATTTCTTTTTCTTTTTAAAAATTTGCATTTATTGAGCTGGAACAATAGGATTGAAAGGCTGGAGTAGGGGAAGAGACAGTACCAAAAAAGAATAACTTTTTTTTTTTTTTTTGCGGTACGTGGGCCTCTCACTGTTGTGGCCTCTCCTGTTGCGAAGCACAGGCTCCGGACGTGCAAGCTCAGCGGCCATGGCTCACGGGCCCAGGCGCTCCGTGGCATGTGGGATCCTCCTGGACCGGGGCACGAACCCGTGTCCCTTGCATTGGCAGGCGGACTCTCAACCACTGCGCCACCAGGGAAGCCCAAGAATAACATTTAGTCTCTGTTTGCAAAGAGGTTTATCATCTAAGGGGGCAGAAAGGAGACACAAATGATACGCCAGCCTCAGGAGCTCTCAACGGAACATGGGTATTAGGAATGAGTGACAGGGGCTGCCAGTTCCTGACCAACTCTCCCCTTTGCTTTTCTTCCTTACTATATAACATCTGGACTCTTTGGGGAGTTGGCAATTAGCCCAGCTAAAATACTACATTTTTCAGCGTCATTTGAAGCCAGGGGTAGCCATGTATGCAGTGCTGAACAATGAGATAGAAGCAGAAATTGGATTTGGCTTCCATGAAAACTCCTTTAAAGGTGGGGGACATTCAGCCAGTGTGCACACAAGAGCCCTTGACCCTCCCTTTTGCCTGGAGGGTGGGTGTGATGGTAGTGACTCCAGCAACTACTTTGTAATCATTAATGTAGAAGTCATACCCTACGGTAGCAGAGGAGAAAGCTGGAATGAGCCTGGGACCTGGACAACATCGTGGGGATGCTAGACTGTCCTGAATTTCCAACCTTTGATCTTCTCATTATGTGAGAGAAAAATGAGGCCTATTTTGTTTAAGCCACTGTTATTTGGGTTTTCTGTTCTATGCAGCCAACCCAATTCCTGAATGACACCGAGCATATTAGTGTATATGTCAAGTCTCTTGAGTTCCTTGTGTCTGTGGCAAGGAGACTCTAGGGGATTTTATTGGGGTCTGGGGCCAGAGAGTCACATGAGATGGATAGGGCCACTCTTAAGTGCTAACCCAGCAGGCTGACTGGTGGTGAAGTGTCTATTCAGTGGACGCTTCCTCAGAAGAATGTAGATAGTGATAGCTCTAAGAATCCCAAAGAAGGAGAAAACAGGAATACCACAAGAAGTAACATTTAAGAGAAGTGGATATTTAGGTACTGACCTTACTTCTTATCTCCTCTGCAAATGGGTCTAGGTGATGTAAGGGGGAAACGTAATTGGCAAAATATATTGAGTTTGTACTGATTTCTTAAAAAAAATTTATTTTTTGGTTAAAACACATAGTACAAAAACTGATCTCTTTTAAATATCACCCTTTCAGTCATATTTTCTTGCATCTTTCACTTCAGAAGATGAGCCATCAGACATTGCCACAGGGAATGGGGTGGGAGAAACGGTCGTCTTGGGGGCTCAAACTGACTTTCTTGACCTCATTATTGAAACAATGGGGTGGAAATCCGGGCTTTGTGGAAATAGAGGGATGGCTAACAGATCCTTCTTTAGCATATTCAGGTCAGGCTTGGTGGATTTGATAACAGAGTTTACCTCTCCCCAGGTGGGGAAGGCTCAGGTGAGGACAAAGAGGACGTGGAGGGCCCCTCCTTCCAAGCCCAGGGATTATGGAGGCATCTTTGTAAGAGTGTGGCAGGGGGTGAGAAGTGTGTGCTCTGCTTTCTTCTACCCTGGCCCTATTCAGGTCTGGTTTAGGGGATGCTGAGGGTAGGAGGGCATTACTCTGCCTCATGGGGTGTTAAAGGAGGTCTTCCCCCTGCACCAAGCTGTGGGTGGCCACATCAGAGTAAATGTGGAGGCACAGTGTGGTAAGGCAGAGGCAGGGCTTTCTCCAGCTGCCTTTGTGTCTGTGCTGTGTGCATAGGCTCTGGAAGTGTCCACGCGAGCCCAAAGGAGCCTGGAAATTAGCTGAGAGTGTGACTGGGAAGCTTACCAGAGGGTTTGTGGCAAGAAGAGTAAAGTGCCCTATAGCTGAGGGTCGCAGGGCAGACCACCTGTGCTGGGCATCAGATGAGAGTCACAGTTGGACGTTAGGGGATCATGGGTGAGGTGAGGACCCTACCCGAGACAAAGAAAGCAGAGTGGGATTCTCTGGCCATGGAATTTAGGCAAGTGGACCAGAGATACTACTTTGGAGGATTTGGAGGAAGACAAGGCTTGTATCAGTCAGCTATGGCTAGGTAAGTCCTCAGTAACAAACAGCCTGCATCTCCATGTCTTAAAACATAGCATTTTATTTTGCATTCATATTACTTGTTAATGGCTGCAGTTGGCTGGACTCTGCCCCACATGTCTTCCTAGTCTGGGACCCCAATGTGGGGCATGCCCTTCTCAGGGCAGGGGAAAAGAGTAAGAGGCTGGTGGAAACCAACACTGGTTTCTTAACGCTTCTGCTTGGACATGGCACATGTCATCTGCCCTCATGTGCCACTGGCCAGGGCAAGTCACACGGTGGCCATATCAGTCGAGTGGGAAAGGATGGTCCTCCCATAGAAGTCACTGCAAGTCCCATGGCCACGAGCAGGGATGTATCACCGGAAGGGAGAGAGAGGAGTTGAAGATAAGAATAGAATCCACCACAGGACTAGGCTGCTTTTCCATCAACACAAATTCACATCAGTAGTCCCCTCCCCTCGCCTTGAATCCCCAGACATCTTGAAGAGAGTGGTGTGAGCTGAAAGACTGAGGGTTTCCTGCAGAGGCTGAAAGGACAGCTTGGGTCACTGACCCAGGCTCCGTTTGCAGGGCTGGATGAGCTGTGGGGTGAAGTGCTTGTGAAGACCAGATCCCCAGGGGGAAAAGCTGTGTGTTGTAGGTTGACCTTGGTGTGAGCCACTCTGTCTTCCTGCTCCAGCACTGAAGCAGACCCGGGGCTCTGTGTCCCCTTGGCCTCACCATCACCGGCCCTCTCCCAGTGAGCGCACACTCATGGATGTCTCTGCAGGAGGTGTTTTCCCCAAGCTGATAGCATCAACCTGTTCTTTACCTCAAACCTGTTTTTAAAAGGACTTTCCTGTTTTTTTTTCTTCCCTTAATTACAGAATATTTTTTATAACATACTTTGAACAGAATAAACAGAACCTAGCAAAACAGTTATTAAAGTGCTGTAAAGTGGTTTCCTCGCCCTTGCCTTCTTTTATTTCTTCCTCTTTCAGATGGGTGGGGCTCGGTGGGGTCTCAGTGGTTGATCCTGGGCGAAGGAGCTGTGAATTAGTGAGGGGCCATCTGACAAGGTGCCCGCATCCACCCTACATGTAAAGGAGCTGGGGCACCCCCTCCCCCAACCCTCCGGGCACATTTCTGCTCGGCCACGTTTTGTTCATTTATAGGCTGCAGAACACTGCGTTCTGGGGCGCTGGGGCCACCAGGCTGGGCTGATTTTACAACAGGTGCAGGTTGTCCCACCCAGTGGACGTGCAGGGAGTGGGAAGGCCTCTTTCCCATCACTTCATCGCACCCCGCTTTCAAGATGCCTGATATCCCACCATTAGAACCCCACGCCAAAAGGCTGAACGTTGATGTCGGGAAGGTCCCACATTAAGCTGAGAAGACCTCGGTGTAATGAGTCCCTTGTGATCACTAGAGCCAGGGCTGCAGGAAGGCACTGGGGACTTTGGGAAGCGAGGAGAGGTTCCTGGAGGTGGGACGGGGGCACAGAAAGGGGTGGGGGGAGTGACCCAGGTGGGAGTCCAACCCTGCCCTCTGCTGCTTCTGTCTCTAGCAGGCCTGGGCCACCCCCTACAGTTGCAGCAGAAAAGGGTGCAGCCCAGAATGGGCACAGGGATGAGTCCATCTGGCTTGTGTCCCCGGGCAGGTGGAGGACAGGAATGGGAGCACCTGGGGGGATAAGCTGAGTCTCCTTGCTCCCAGCTGGGCTCCTGTGGAAGGGTGGGTCTGAGGGGTCACACACTGCCCTGCCCCCATAGGGTGTCTCTGTTGGAGGCTGGGTGGTCAGGGAGGAGGGCCCTGGTCCCAGGAACACTTCCTGCCCCGGCTGAGGCCTGGGCATCTCTGCGCGGGGTATGTGAGTGGGGTGGGGATTTGAGGAGGAGGTGAGATCTTTCCTATTCTCAGCCCACCCCTTTCTCAGAACCCACAGTGTGCAGAACTGAAAAAAAGCCCCCCAGGCCTGGAGACACCATTGTGACCATCTCCCATGTGGTTTTTACCAAGGTAGGCACTGGACACCATCTGCTGTAGCTTTCCCCCGAGCCCTGGATGGCTGATAAACTCAGTTACTCCGCGAAACTCATGACTGATAATGGTTAGCAGTGTGTGCCTTCCCAGGCGGATCTGCCCTTTAATAAGGGAAGAGACTCACTGGAAGCTGGATTGCCCATTAAGGGAGGAGAGGGAGACAATTTGAGGCTGGGAGACTTTCTGCTCTTTCCTATCACGAAGGTTATACTCATCAGCCCCATATTGGTAGAATATGCTAGAATTTGCAAAGCCATTTCACATAGGTACGTTATTTAATCCTCCCATCACTTGATAGAGGTGGGCAAGGAGAGGACTGTTATCACCACTTGCAGATGAAGAAACTGGGACCCAGAGGGCTCAGGGTTGTGTCCAAGGCTGCACAGCCAGATGGTGGCAGGGCTGGAGCAGGGAATTGATTCTTTTCTCTCTAAGTGAGGAATTTTCCGGGATGCTGGCCTTCAGGGCCTGGGCACAGGGGTGTGGAAGGGGCAAAGACCAGAGGGGCACACTCAGGTGGTGGATGAGGCAGGAGCTTTGCAAGCAGAGGACCTGCCTTTGGATTCGAACTTCATCTATTTCTCAGAAGTTAGTTACCACCCCAGAGCCTTGATCTCCTCACTAGTCAAGTGGGGATAACAACTCCTTTCCACTCTCACCTACCAGGGTTACTGCGAGTGCCCCAAAGGAGATAAAGTGATTGAAGCATAGTTGCAAACTGCAACAGGCTGCCCACATGCTTGATTCCAGGAAGCCAGGGCTGGACTCTTTGCACTGTTCCCACCCTTCCTTTGGGGGAGGTAGAAGGCTCAGAAATAGCCTTCACTTCTGTCCTCCCTGCTTCCCCTGGGATCAGGGCTGAGTGTTTTCTTCTTGGAAAAACAAAAAATCAAAGCAGTTGCAGAAAAACCCACGGTTCGTTTCTGCTTCCCCTCGGCTGCCCTTCTGCTCTTTGGGGCCAGGAGGAGAGGATGTCGCCAGAGGCCAGGGTTTGGCTGGGGGCCTTTCAGAGTCCTCACTGCCCTGCAAGGGCCACCAGGAGAGGTCTGGATGGCATCTGTCATGCGTTTAGAAGCCAACACTAGTAGTACTCTGAGGTGTGGGACCCTGATCTTCCTCGGGACACAGGGCAGGGAGAAGAGTCCAGCTTTTCCAGGCCAGGCTATCATGGCCTGAGAGCACCGGAACTGCCTGGACAAGCCAGAGAAACGTAGCCTCTCGTCTAAACCAGAAATAATTATTCATTTCAAATGACACCTTTCTGGCCATTTGCAAGATGGAGATCAGGATCCTTTGAGTCTCTTTTTTCCCCTTTAATGATCAGCAGAAGAGTTTTCAGGGTGTGTTTATCTTTTTCTGGAAACAAGGAAAGACCAGTTTAAGAGAAGAAACAAAACCTATGGCCCACATGTTGTGTGGCATAGCCCGGGGACCCCAGATGGGAGCGGGCCGGGTCCTGGCCCTCTGCCCTGAGCTGGTGGCTGCTGACATGGCTTCCCACTCCAGACCTAGGGTCTTCGTCTGAGATGGTTAGGCAGGCCCACCTGTGTCTCCTAAAGCATGTCTGGGGGAAAGGGGGTCTTTACACACAACTTAGTAATGGTAGCAGAAGGGACTTGTTGAGAAAACCTAACCTATAGTACAGATAAACTATATATGTTTCCCTAAACAGTTAAGCACTGCAGTCTCAGACAATACAAGGGTATGTGTCTGATGTTCATTTCCAATCCCTCCCCAATGAGGGATTGAGGAAGGAATGTTCCAGTCCCTGTTCTAGCCCAGGTTTCAGGCAGTATCTTTCTTCTGGTCCTCCTCTTGTTCCAAACCATCTTCAGTCTCATGTGGTTCCATGCCAGCTGCTCCCTTTCTTCTTAGGGTCTGCAGCCTAGGAGCTCTTAGTTTCTCTGATCTCCCAAGGTTAGACTTAGAATACATTGTTTAGTAGGCATGGCTTCATAGCTCTATTTCTTTGCTGTTTGCTAGAGCACAGGCTTGTCTGGAGACTGGAAATAGTGGGTGGGACTCTCAGCCAGTGTACATTCTGCTGAAGAAGCTGGCTGTGCTAAGAGCCTTTTATCTGCCACTGCTGTGGTTGGTGTCGTTCTACTGGCAGCCTTGGGATTTGACACGGCAGGAAAGGCACAGCTTCTGAATATTGTGTCAAAGAGTTTTCCTCTCCTTTACAATAAAAACATTCTCTAAACTAATTACTGTATGGCTAGTCACTATTAGCTATCTGTATACATACCCACACGTGTCACTGCAACATACTCACCCAAAGGCCAGGCATGAGGTGAAATTAGAGGCTACAGGCTTCTCTCCTAATGTGTGTTATAAGGGCTGGGTAGGGGGTTACCAGGGAGGATCCACGAAGTCTGATCGTGTAGTTAGGGTTTTTTTTTTTTACATTATTTTTGATACATCTTTTTATTTTATTTTAGTTAAAAAAATTTTAAGATATTTATTTTTATTTTTGGATGCGTTGGATCTTTGTTGCTGCACACAGACTTTCTGTAGTTGTGGCGAGCAGGGGCTACTCTTCGTTGTGGTGCGTGGGCTTCTCATTGCGGTGGCTTCTCTTGTTGCAGAGCACGGGCTCTAGGCTCGCGGGCTTAAGTAATTGTGGCGCGCGGGCTCAGTAGTTGTGGCGCACGGGCTTAGTTGCTCCGGGGCATGTGGGATCTTCCCAGACCAGGAATCAAACCCATGTCCCCTGCATTGGCAGATGGATTCTTAGCCACTGCACCACGAGGGAAGTCCTGGGGGTTTTGTTTGAGGGCTAAAAATCACTGCCCTCATGGGACTGAATTTCTAGTGTTGTGATGTGACTTCATTCATTGTCTGTGGGGTTTAGGTGTCAAGGTCCTCACTCAGCACTGTGGTTGGTTTAAAATGGCTCAGGTAGCATCTTCCCTCCCCTACTCTCTCCTTTTTTTCCATCCTCTTCTACACAACCCTGGAGTTATTATCCTGCTCTTCAGTGATCAGACCCAAGACCCTCCTTGGGGAAGACCCAAGTTCTGGGGGCCACCATCCTAGGGCCTCCAGGTATGTGGTGACTATCTCTTAGGGCTTCCCTTGGCCTGTATGAAGGATCTGAGGTCACAGAAGCACCCCTTCCTACCCACCCCCTAGATTTCTTCTCACCCCTTCCAGGGACATTGACTGTATGCTGAAGAGCAAACAACAAAGATACAATCTTAAAAGCAGGCAGAGAGAAAAGACACAGAAGACTGACAATTGACTTCTCAAGTGAAACAATGGAAGCCTAAAGATAATACTGTAATACCTTCAAAGCCCTGAAAGAGAAAAACTACCAAGTGGAAGTCTATGGAAGCACAGAGATCCTTCCAAAATATAGAGGAAGTAAATATACTTTTAGAAGAACAACACTTGGTAAATCTCATCACCAGCTGACCCACACCAAAGGAAATACTAGAGGGTGTTCTTTAGGCAGATGGAAAATAAACTCAAATGTAATCTGGGAGATGCAGGAAGGAAGGAAGAACAATAGAAAAGGTGAATACATGTGTGAATGTAAATGAATATTGACTATAGTTACAACAACGATGATATCTTGTGGGGTTTTAAATGTATGGTGAATTAAAATATCTGAAATAACATATGATGATAGCATCTGTTGGAGGATGGTGGTAGAGTTAAAGCACTCTGAGGTCCTTGCATTGTCCAAGAAGTGGTAGGCATACTTAATTTGTAGCAGACTTTGATTAGTCAAAGACAGATGTTGCAACCATATCACATTAAAAAAAAATAGCAAAAACAGCAAAGTGTATTACTCTCAAAAGAGTGAGTCAAATGGCACTGTAAAAACATTGAATCAATTCAAAAGGAGGCAAGAAAGGGTCACAACAGGCAGGATGAGTATAAAGCAAATAAGATGGTAGATTAAAGCCCAATATAACAGTAATTAAAATAAACATAGAAGGATTAAATACTCCACTTAAAATGTGTAATTGTCAGAGCAAATGACAAAACAAAACAAAATATATCCTGCTTACAAGAGATAGGTTTTAAATATAAGTATACAGAAAGACTGGAAGAAAAAAACGATAAAATATACTGTACAAAGAGAGTTGGGGTAGCTATAGTTATATCAAATGAAATAGATTTTAAGACAAAAAACCACTGCTAGAGTTAGTGATACTTCACAACAATACAAGGTTCAATTAACCAGAAAGCTAAAACAATTGTAAAGTTGTATGAATCTAATAATATTACCTCAAAGTAAGCAAAGCAAAAGTGACAGAACTAAAAGGAGAAATAGAAAATCCACTGTCATATATGTGGGAGACTTTGTATACCTCCTTCAGTGAGAGGTGTATGAATCAAGCAGAAAAAGTACCCAGTAAGGATACAGATATGGACAAGATGATGAACAAACTTGAATTAATTGATATATGTAGAACACAGTTTCCAACAACTTCAAATATACATTTCTTGCAAGTGCAGATGGAATATTTACAAAAATTGACCCTATGTGAGGCCATAAAGCACATCTCAACAAGTTTCAAACGACTGAAATGAATATACTCACTGACTACACTGGAATTAAGCTTAAAAACCAGCAACAGAAAAGACAATTAGAAAATCCTCAAATGTTTGGAAATTAAACAATATTTTTTTTTATATAACTGATGGTTAAAGAAGAAAACACAATAGAAATTAGAAAGAACTTTGAACTGAATGCTGATGAAAAGACTACATTGCAAAACATGAAGGATGTAGTTAAAGCCAGACTTCGAAGATGTATAGCCTCAAATGCTTATAGTAGAAAAGTAAGGCTGAAAATCAATTATTTATTTATTTATTTATTATAAATTTATTTATTATAAATTTATTTTTGGCTGCGTTGGGTCTTTGTTGCTGTGCACGGCTTTCTCTAGTTGCCGTGAGCGAGGACTACTCTTCGTTGGGGTGCGTGGGCTTCTCATTGCGGTGGCTTCTCTTGTTGTGGAGCACAGCCTCTAGGCACGCGGGCTTCAGTGGTTGTGGCGCACGGGCTCTAGAGCGCAGGCTCAGTAGTTGTGGCTCATGGGCTCTAGAGCGCAGGCTCAGCAGTTGTGGCGCACAGACTTAGTTGCTCTACGGCATGTGGGCTCTTCCCGGACCAAGGCTCGAACCCGTGTCTCCTGCATTGGCAGGCGGATTCTTAATCACTGCACCACCAGGGAAGCCCCTGAAAATCAATGATTTAAATATCCAGCTCAAGAAGTTAGAAAAATAAACTACACCCAAAGCAAACTAAATCCAAAGAAAGTAGCATGATAGAAGTAATGAAGATGTGAGCATAAATTAATGAAATTTAAAACAAGCAAACAATAGAAAGAATCCACAAAGTTGATCTTATGAAAAGACCAGTAAAATTAATAAGGCTCTGCTCAAATTAATCAGGGAGAGAGAGAGAGAAACTAATGTCAACAATGAGAAAGAAGACTTTAATACAGATCCTACAGATTCTACAATAAGAGACTTTGATGGACTTTGAGCATCAGGGGCTCCTGTCCTGATTGGCTGGCTCTGGGTAAATCAGGGGATGGCCACCCAACACTGGCTCCCAGTGCCTCTGCCCTCTGCCCCTTCCCTGACCTGCTTTTAGGGGCAGTGACTGCTCGGCCGTTCACTGCTCTCATAGGACCCCTGGGCTCTCCCCCTGTGAGAGGGAGGGAACCTCAACTTCAGGAAAGGCAGGAAGCAAGCTTAAAAAAGCACATTCCTTGGCAGGTTAAAAAACATTTTTTTTTTAAGTGTAAAGACTTAACCTTTGCTAGGAAATGGTTGCGGTATTTTCTTTAAATGAAAAGAGACCATTGTGAATCGAACTTTGGAAAATACACAACATCCTGGTGCTGTTCTCCAGGGCGGTCTTAGGCAGCCCTTGTCAGGCCGGCTCTGCCTTTCCTCCAGATGGTCTCTCTATGCACAGTTGAAGGGGCTGGACCAGGGGACTGGTCCCTGGAAAGGTCACAAGAATGCTGAGCCCCTCCCCAGCCGGGGACCCCGGGCAGAAGGGACTTCTTGTTTCCTGCAGCGGACTCCATTCAGGATAAGCTCTATAATTTGTGGGCCCAGTGCAAAATGAAAATACCCTGGTTCCAAAACTAATAAGAATTTCGAGATGGCGACAGCAGAGCATTAAACCAAGCATGGAGCCCTTCTGGGCACGGGCCCTTGTAAGTGAGGGAACCTGTATGAGCACACAAGTCCCAGGCCAGGCCACCACTGATTCTGACAGATAATTTCACACTCATTCTGCAGGCTAACTTGAGTTTTTGAAACTTCTCTCTTGGGTGATACCTCCGGGGTTAGACACAGACCCCAGATGATACAGGGTGGGGGGGAACTCAGGGCTTCCTTTTGGGGTCCCATCCCCATCCCTGGCTCCCACATACCACAGCTGGCAACAATTTCCCAACCTGGCTTTTCGCTCAGATTTCTTTCCCTTCACATTTCATAGACCATACTCCTTGGTCGTGAAAACATTCTGGGTTTAATCTGCACTTGCTTGTAAGGCGGGGATCTGGGGTAGTCAGGGAACGCAGAGCAGCTGTATGGAGTGCTGGACTCCTTGACGCTCCTTGAGTTGTCTACAAGCCTCTTAGGGGGCCTACTGTAAATAGGACAGTACAAACACATGCCGATTTTGCAGCAAATTAAAACCATCTGAGGGCTTTCCTGGTGGCGCAGTGGTTGAGAGTCCACCTGCCGATGCAGGGGACACGGGTTCGTGCCCCGGTCCAGGAAGATCCCACATGCCGCGGAGCGACTGGGCCCGTGAGCCATGGCCGCTGAGCCTGCGCGTCTGGAGCCTGTGCTCCGCAACGGGAGAGGCCACAACAGTGAGAGGCCCGCGTACCGCAAAAAAAAAAAAAAAAAAAAAAAAAAAATCCACTGTTTTCCCTGAATCCTAACACTTAGAGGTTTGTGTTTTTGCAGGAGTTACTGCCTTGCGTGCTACTTCCAGACTCGTGTAGCTCTCTGCTAAGCTGGGCCAAAGCATGTGTGCCCTTCAGGGCCTGGGAAGCCCACCATGTCCTAGAGCCTTTTTCCTAGGGTCAGTTTGACCTCCAAGCCCAGACCCTCTCCAGAGCTGTGCTGTCCGAGACAGCGGCCACCAGCCGCTTGTGGCTCTTGACCACTTGAGATGCAGCTGCACTGAGCTGAGATGTGTTCTTCATGGTGAATACAAACTGGACTTTGAACAAAGGCTTAGCACAGAAGAGTGCAAGAGATCTCATTCATAATTTTCCACGTTGATTACATATTGAAATGACAATATTCTATAGTGGATAAAATAATTTATTAAAGTTAATTTCATGTTTATAATGTAGCAATTAGAAAGTTTTAAATGATACACATGGCTTGCACCTGTGGCTTGTGTCCTATTTCTATTGGCTAGCACTGCTCTAAAGCCCTTCTTGTTGTATTTCCATGTCCAAGCCTATGTAGATTTTACACACACGCACACACACACACACACACACACACACACACACACCCCTACCTTAGCAACTGGCAGAACCTTGGAAGGACAACCAGGCGCAGTGAGCTTGTGTGACTTGACCCCAAACGCCATCTTCTCTAGGAAGACTCCGTAGAATGTCCCAGGGCCACCTCACATTACCAACCCAGGGGGCTTAGTTTGGCCTTTGGTGATGTCAGAGTGTGGGCTCCAGAGTCTAGATGACTTGGATTCTAGGCCTGGCTCTACCATGTATGAGCTACATACCCTAGAATGAGTGACTTACCACTTCATGCCTTGGTTTTCTCATCTGTAAAATGGGAATTGTAACACCCTAGTGCAGAATCAGGATGGTGATCTAGGTGTCTACCTCCCTCACAGGGCTGTTGTGAGTGTTGATTAGGTCGAGGCACAGAAAGCCCTTAGCACAGAGGCATTTGCCGTACCGCGAGCCTGCTGTAGACATCATGGGCCTGATCTGGCCTCTGGACTTTCGTAGCAGCCTCTCAGGAAGGAAGGGGCCAGAGTGAGGGCACCAAGTAAGTGTAGGAACTGTGACCCTGGGGAGGGTCCAAGGTGAGTGGAGAGACCTTGTACTAGCCAGGACACAATGCCAGAGGTTGGAATCCAGAGAGGGTCCAGTCAGGATGTCAAATTGGAGGGCCTGGGATAGGTGGGGCTGGAGAGAAGCCGGATTGATGATGCGGAGTCAGATGAGTGAGAAATGGACAGTACTGCTCTCAGTTTTTGAACTCAAAGCATTCCCCGCAACTGGAGCCGGACCAATGGGTAAGACTGAGGGGGTGGACTCAGATCATGTTGCAAGTTCTAAATGGGGTCTAGGGAGGCAGATCTGGGGTGTCGAGCTCATCTTTTTCTTTGCAATCTTGCTCCTCTAAGGCAACTGAATTAAGATAATGTTTGTTGATGAATAAATCCCAAAATGTCAATAGCTGAGCACAACAGACTTTAATTCTCAATCATAACCATTCAAGGTGGATGTTCCTGGCCAGCAGGGGGCCTTCTGTGTGGTAATCCAGGGATCCAGGCTCCTTGCATCAATGCTCCGCCCTCCCTCATGGTCTCGGGGTTCTCTGCATCCTGCAGGCAGACAGGGAAG
Organism: Aethalodelphis obliquidens; assembly: GCF_003676395.1. NCBI lineage: Eukaryota > Metazoa > Chordata > Mammalia > Artiodactyla > Delphinidae > Aethalodelphis > Aethalodelphis obliquidens. Next base: position 9,157,714 of record NW_020837956.1, on the reverse strand, counting down.
AAATAGAGAAGGCAACTCTCTTAACCACCTTGGCCAGGATGCGATAGCTCACATTCCCGCCATGAGAACCAGTCTTACGGTCTTCCCAGATGCAAGAGTGGCCGGGAGATGACGACTCTGCACGGCGCAAGGGAGAGCACTGGTTTACGGTGGCCGTCTCTCCCTGCTCCCACTCTCTAGGGAGAGCTGACCCAGCAACCTGGCCTCCTTTCTCCCTACCAGGCCCCACCCTTCCCCAAGCCACCTGCTGGTCACCATGGCCAGGCCAGGTTCTGAGGGGGCTGCTGAAGAGGAACAGAGGAAACACAAGTGGACACTCACTAGGGAACAACACAGGCAGATGCACTCCATGCTCACACCGTGGCCTCACACTTCAGGCAGCCTCCTTCTCAGAGCCCCTCAAACCACACCAGGCTCTGGCCTTCAGAGACACAGAGCACCGTGAGCCGGGCCTGCAGTGTGGGTCTGAGGAGGGTGTGGGCAGATAGTTTCCTGGGGCTCCTCCTGTCCAGGCCAAAGGCAGCCAGGAGGGATCTCAGAGGGATCCCCTGGGATTTTCTGGGCTGCTCTCCCTGGGTACCCTGGTGACTGTGCTGGTAATATCCCAAGTCCCTGATGGTCAAGACTGGATCAAGGGGGAGCGGTGTGGGTGGGATGGAGGGCAGGGATGACTTATCATCTGACCCAGGCCTTGTGCCTCCAACCAGGGCTTCTTACACACCTGCTGGCTCCCGAGGACGACATGAAGGATAACAGGGCTGGCTGGGCTTCAAGCTGCTCATGATCTATGCGTAGGATGACCAGATGTCACTACTTTTGTCTGATGCAGAGTATGTGTCAGGCCCCTAAAAGAGGGGTAAACAGTGAAGGCCAGAGGGGATCACGTGAGCGAGTCAGTCCTTCCCTTTGGGGCAACCAGGGAAGGCTTCCTGGAGGCTGAGGCCTGGAGGCTAAGACTTGAAGGATAGGTAGGGAGGAAGCCCTCTGGGATTCCCGACAGTATTCCCATGTGTGTGGTGTGATGCTTTGTCATTTCCAAAGCCAGCTAGGCAGGCAAGGCAGACAGGGAGGCAGGGTCAATCGCTTCCATTTGATAGGGGAAGAAGGTGAGGACCAGAGTGGCCGAGCTCCTGGCCCAAGGCTGCACAGAGGTTTGTGAGTGAGAACGCAGATGGCCTAGCCGCTCTGGGCTCTTTGTGTCGATATAAGCTTGATGAGCATGTTTCTTCCTCAAGGCTGGTCAGGGCTGGGTCCCCAGGTGGGGCTGGGAAACTCTCATCTGGGGGCAGGTCCTCCCTGCAGGCTTCTTGGGGCTGGGTGCTCAGCCTCCCCTACAGAACATGTGTTTCCTGTTTTCCTTCCCCCTCTGGCTCAGGACGAAGAACAGGGTTTTCCTGAGCGGAAGAGCCTCAAAGACCTGGCCCACTCCCAGCTAGTTCTGGCCAATCCGCCTGCTCATGGCTCTTGTTACTCAGGATGATGAACCCCCTCACCTAACCATCCAAGGATCTTTGTGGCCATTATTTCCCCTCACTTTCCCCAAACTCCTGAAACCTGGAATTCGAACCCATGGCCTTGACTTCCAACTTGGTGTTCTTTGAAGACCCTTTGCTGACCAGCCAAGCTCCTTGGCAAAACCTGGGGCTTTGTGCTGCCCTGAAGCCTAGGAGCCAGGGCTATGGGGCAGGTCTCTGGGCCCCAGGGCCTGCGTGAGGCAAGTCAGGACTTTGGCCAGCCCTTCAGCCCTGGAAGGTTCTGAGCCTGTCACCGCCATGGTTTCCCACTTGTCCTGGGTGGAGGCTGGGGCCAGTGGGTGACATTACCCCCTTCTCCAGCCTGTATCTTGTGAGATTGGCATGATCTTGGGCTCAGTACATAACTCTTCTCTGAACCACGGAGTCAGCATCTTGTCCACTGTCTGGTCCCTGCTCCTTGGATGGAAGAGATACATGGGCTAAAAGAACAGGAAGGGCAGGAGAGCATACCAGGTCTGCAGAGCCTCGGACCCCAGTGCTGGCATGGGCATTAAAGAAGAAAGGCTGGATTTCACAGGAGCAAGAATAGAATGGTGGTTGCCATTCTGTTGGGGGAGGGGAAAATGGGGTGATGAAGGTCAAAGAGTACAAACTTTCAGTTGTAAGAAGAGTAAGTTCTGAGGCTCTAACGTACAGCCTGGTGACTCTAGTTAATAGTACGGTATTAGAGGCTTGAACGTTGCAGAGAGTAGATCTTAAGCACTCTCACCACACACACAAAAAGTTAACTATGTTAACTGTGAAATGATGGATGTGTTAATTATCTTGATCTTAATAATCATTCCACAATGTATACGTATATCAAATCATCACATTGTGTACTTTAAATATATACAATCATGTGTCCATTATTCCTCAGTGAAGTTAAAAGAAAAAAAAGGAAGGTGGCAGCCAGTGCCCCCTACACACTGTGACTCCCACCCTGTGAGTGGAGAGTAGGAAGGAAGGCCCTTCTGCATTTCCCCGCCTGCCCCATCCCACCCCCCAGAAGGAGGCCCTGAGGCGACCCCAGTCCTGGGCTTCCTGACAGTCCAGGAAGCCTGTCTGATGAGGTGCTGGGTATGAAAACGTTGTGGGGAGGGGCGGCAAAGGTGTATCTGGGTACAGACGTCTGTGGGGTGCTCCTGTGTGAGCTGGGTGCTGGGCATGTGAGGGCGGGGTTCAGGCCCTGCCTTGGCCTACAGCCCATGGACAGGCCTGGGGCCTGGGGCCTGGGGGGAGACAACTGCCTCTGATGACCCGGCCTTGGGCTTTGAAGTCCTCCTTCCTTCTGGAGGCTCCAGGCAGGAGCAGCCCAGGTTTATTAGGTACAGGTTTATCTGGGGCTAATTTAACTTGTTGAGATAATTGTGCCAGCGGCTGCAGCCCGAGGCCCCCGCCTCAGTAATTACCCTTCTCCTCACCTCTTTCATCTCCAAGGGCTGCTCCCCCTTTGCAGAGCCTTACTGGGCCCCTCATTTGTTGGGTCCTTCCAAGGCCTCGGGAGGGGCCCTGGCGATGCTTTCACACGGTCTCATATTTTTGTAAAAACTTGAAAAAGTGTGTTATTTCGACCACAGTCATTGAAGGCTGCTGTTTCTTTTCCCCCTGACTTTCCCTCTGTCACATTTTCCCTCCTGTTAGGTGGTGTTGGAATAGCTGTGGGCATTTTTGGGATCCAGCTTAGGGAAACTTGAGTTGGGGATGCGTTTAGTGTGGGCAAATGGGCGGGTGTTTATGTGGGATGCAATGTATGTATATAGTGTTTCATGAATGTGGCTCTTGGTCACTTCTGTGTCTCGTTACAGTTATTGGGGGAGGAACGGTTTCCAGGAATTCAACTACTTCCCGTGGTGCTGACTCACCTGGTGTGATGCAGTGAGAACGTGTCCTATGGCTCTCAGGACAGGAAGCTGTGGGAAGTGGTAGGGAAATAAGATTTGAAATGTACAGAGCCAGAGGCTAGTCTGTGGAAAGTTCTTTTAATCTTACAGCTCATATATGAAACTTGTTAAGGATTTACCCAACTGACAACAGTCCTAAAAATTCACATGACATTGGTTGAGAAGCTGAAATAAACGTTCCTAAATTCTGAATAACAAAGTGCATAGTTCGCTCAACTATATTAGGAGGAAAGACCATTCTGTACTCTGTATAGAAAGTGTGCCGTATGAGGAGGCAAAGAGAACATACAGCCCAAAACGTAGAGGATGTGTCGCTGAGGGAATTTATTAAAATATCATTTTTCTGTTTTTTGTGTAGTTGGCAGCTTTTAAAAAAATGAGTGAGTGATGGGACTTCTAGAAAAGGATGAGAAGCATTTTAAAGAAATAAATTTTCACTTTTACCCTACTTTTGTATTTTGTTTTTGGTTTCTTAAAGACGGCTCTCTAAGTTGTATAAGTTTCAGGCCCCACAAAACTTGGATCCATTTCGGTGCTGCTGACATTTGTCTGTGGGTATGGGGTGAGGGAGCGCCCCTGTCTCCCCCTGGCCCTGAGGATGCCCTGAGTCAGGAAGCAGGGCTGGGGAGGGGCCTAGTGGACTCGGCCACTGTCCACGTCTTTCCTGTGGCCCAGGAGGACCTGCTGGAACAGCTGGACTCTTTTGCAAGGCTTCTCAGGCTGTCAGAACTTCCTGAAGGTAGGAGGTGAGTGGGTTGGTACCCTAAAGGCCCTTAGATCTCTCTCCATGTGTGTCTGCAGGCAGTGCGGAGGACCACAGGGAGTGGAAGACATTCTTACACCATTGTTATCAAGTATTTCTGTTGAATGATTATTTCTTTAATGTTCATCTCCCTGAGTAGACTGTAAGCTCCGTGAGAACAGGAACGTTGTTTGTCTCTCTCACCACTGTAATCCCAGAACCTAGCACAGCAGCTGGTATAGAGTGGGGCTTAATAAACTTTTATCAGAAGAATGAGTTGAGGGCTTCCCTGGTGGCGCAGTGGTTGGGAGTCCGCCGGCTGATGCAGGGGACACAGGTTCGTGCCCCGGTCCGGGAGGATCCCACATGGCGCAGAGCGGATGGGCCCGTGAGCCATGGCCGCTGGGCCTGCGCGTCCGGAGCCTGTGCTCCGCAACGGGAGAGGCCACAACAGTGAGAGGCCCGCGTACCGCAC